>NW_024069755.1:0-30203 GCF_009389715.1 Phoenix dactylifera
CTTTTCTCCCCAATGATCCTTAGAGCCCTTTTTATCTAGACTCTTGGAATAGGGACAAGAGAAAATTTTGATTGTTTTTGAAATGATCCCTAGAGCCCTTTATATAGGCTCAGGCACGTCAAAAGAAGAAGATTCCCCTCCCGCGGATTGATGACGTGTCTTCTTGTGCTCCTTTGATTCTTCGGCTTATTGCATCTTGGCCGTCCACGTTTTCTTCTTCTTCGAGAGGCCTTTCTATGCTTGCTCTTGCGCTGGATGCATGACACTTGTCATGGTTTGCTTTCTTTGGAAATTTTTCCATGTTTGCTCCCTTGCTTGTGCACGGATGCTTGCCACTTGGCCGTTGACTAATTTAGTTTTTAAAATTTTAAATTATTTGATTTAATTCAACAATCTCCCACATAAATTAAATATTTAAAAAATTTAAAGTCAAAATAAAATTAAAAAAAATCAAAATAAAATGCTGAGTATCTTATATTATGTAATAGATGTAGGTACCTTTCGGTTTGAACCTTCACTTAGTGACAATTGATTACCTCTGTGGAGCTAAGGTGGACTATGCCTTGAACCTTGATCCATGTCTCAGATTTCATCAACAGCACACATAATATAGTGTGAACATGCTCGAAGCGGGTTTGCGCTTTACGGCCATGCGCATGTATCTCTTCATGTGTGTTATTAGGGAACAACCCACTTTCCACAGTCGCGGCCTCACGACTACACGCATATAGTGAATCCTAAAAAGGGTACGAGCAAGTAGGTACCCTGCCTCATGGGTCTCGGATCCATTAAGAGTAAAAACTCAACCTAACCCTTGCTTTTTATGAGCACTATTGCCATAGGGATGGAAAAAATAAATAGTGCTCCTCATTAGTCACCTATCTAGCTTGTTTCTACCCATTGAACCTTTTCAGGTTGGGTTACCACCGTGGTGACTTTACTTATGGGCTTAGCCCCATCCCCCTCGATAACTCTAGAACCACTGTTCTAGACAATCCTTTGGTAAGCTGATCAGCTAGATTTCTTTCGGATCTTACAAAATTTAGTGCAATCAAGTTTTTCTTTAATTTGTATCTCAATGATTTATGGCGCACTTTCAAGTGCCTATTCATTTTCATATTTGCATTTTCTTGATTGCATTTATCTATAGCAGATCTGATCAACCTACATACCCCTTTTTTTCTTTCTTGATATGGGACAATGAAACCTTCGGTTGGTTCATGTAGATCTCTTCATCTAGGTCCCCATTCAAGAAAGCGATTTTAACATCCATTTGATGTATAACCAGCTTATGAATGGAAGCCAAGGCAACAAGAATCCTAATGGTAGTGATTCTAGCTACAGGGGCATAAACATCAAAGAAGTCAATCCCAGATTTTTGAGTAAAACCTTCGGCTACTAACATAGCCTTATATTTGTCTACAGTTCCATCTGGCCTAAGTTTCTTCTTAAAGATCCATTTACAGCCAATGGGTTTACTTCCTAGGGGTAGGTCTACCAATTTTCAAGTGTGGTTTTGTATTATGGATTGCATTTCATTATCTATTGCTTCTTTCCAGAAGGGGGCATCTAGAGATTTCAAGGCATCCTCTAAAGAAGTAGGAGAGTCTTCTATTAGGAATGTGTTAGTAGTCTTGCTCCAAAGTTCTTTTCAACTCTAGTTCTTTACTTCTTCTAAGATTCAGTTTCTTCTTCTTCTTCTCTAAATCTGGTTCTGCTAGAACTAGTCCCCTAAATTATTATTGGTATTTATTTGATCATTTATCCTTGTTTTAAAGGAAATATACTTTCAAAGTAGATTGCATCTCTTGCTTCCATTATGGTGTTGTTATTAATTTTATTTATTTTGAGAGTAAACACTAAAAATCTATTAGCATTACTCTCAATTGCATATCCTATAAATATTGCATCTACTGTTTTGGGTCCAATTTTCTTTCTTTTATTTTCTGAAATTTTTACTTTAGCTAAGCACCCCCACACTTTTAAGTATTTTAAGTTAGGTTTTCTATGTTTCCAAATTTCATATGGAGTTTTAATCATTATGTTTGAATGAAATTCTATTCAAGATATAAGATGCAGTTACTAGTGCTTCCCCTAAAGATTTTCTGGTGTACCTGAACTAATTAACATAGAGTTAACCATATCCATTAAGGTTCTATTCTTTCTCTCAGCTACTCCATTAGATTGGGGTGAATAAGGAGCTGTCACTTCATGCATTTATCCCATGTTCTTCACCGAACTGGGTCAGCTCAAATGAGGTATATTCACCTCCTCCATCAGACATTAAGATTTTAATCTTTTTATCTAGTTGGTTTTCAGCTTCTGCTTTATAGACTTTAAATTTATTTAAGATCTCGTTTTTAGCTTTGATAAGATAAAGGTGACAGTATCTAGAAAGATCATATATGAAAGTTATAAAATATTTGTTTCTACCCCTTGAGGTTCTTCTTGAGTCACATATATCACTATGTATTAGTTTAAGAAGATTAGAATCTCTACTTACAGAGTAGAAGGATCTTTTAGGTAATTTGGCCTCTACACATATCTCACATTTCTCATTATTCTTAAGTTCTGATTTTGGGATTAAATTCAAATGCATTAAAAAACAAATACAATGATCAAAGATATTTTCTCACAAAAGGCCTATGACTCTCTTATATAGACCTAAGACTTATGTGCCATACATAGCTTGTTGGCGGGATAATTGAAACTACTTCTTAATCAACCGCCTGGGGGAAAATTCAAATTCAAATTCAAACTTATTCCATGCGGGGCACATGCTGAAAATCAAATGGGGAAGGTGAGCATGAAATAAGTTTCTAATCAGCCACATGAGGGAAAATTTAAATTCAAAATCAAACTTCTCTTATGCCAGGACCGCATTTGATTCTACTACCTCCTAAAAGTTTGACCATTAAACTTTTCAAGTTTAGCACTAAGGTTTTCAGATATGTAGGAAGCCATTGATTTGTAACTTAATTAACACAGTTTTGACACCTATGAAAATAAAAATATTTATGTCAAATTATTGCACTGATATCTAATTTGAACTTTAAATGTCTAGTTGAAAAATCCAAAGAATAACAGCCAGATCAACTCCAGATCAGTGGTGGAGCACTTGGCTCACTTAAGTACCAGCCTTTCTTAGGCACATATTGCCTTTTTGGACAAGTTTTTCTTAGACACTGTTATTCATAGATAATTTCACTAGATATCGTTCAATTTTATCCTAAGTGCAATATTAAGCTAGCTCCTATGAATTAACCAATTTCCGAATTTTCGTTTGAATGGAATCTGGAAATTACTTCATGAGGAGTCCAAATGGAGGTATTAATAAATCTCTTGGAGGTTAGGCAATCTAATATTTTGCTTGAAAAATTAAGTACTAAAGTAAAGCTAGCATAAATGTGTAACAGCTAAAATATAATAATTTATAATTATGCAGCAAAATATATAATAAATATTGCAATCTAAAATCTAGTGCTAACAGTACATAAACTTTCCTGGATTGTTAGCCTAGATGCACAAATATAATTGATAAATTAAATATTTCTAATATTCAAAAACAATAAATAAGAAGAATAAACTAGCAAATAATTAACTTGACAATATAATAATAAAATGAAGAAAGAGAGAGAAGATGGCCTGTGGATCGAAGCACGCTGATGCATTGTCCCAGGAAAGTTTATGCCCCCCATGCACGGATCTGCTGGCACAGATCTCCTAGAGATACGACGACTCAATACAGAACCACGTCTTTTCCCGTCAGTGCGCCTCCAGGGGAAGAAAGAAGAGCACGTTCACGCTTGCAGATACCTCAAAAGAAACTTAGAAAAATTATGAGAAGAAAAATTTTCTTTATTTCTTTTCTCCCCAATGATCCTTAGAGCCCTTTTTATCTAGACTCTTGAATAGGGAGAAGAGAAAATTTTGATTGTTCTTTGAAATGATCTCTAGAGCCCTTTATATAGGCTCAGGCACGTCAAAAGAAGAAGATTTCCCTCCCGCGGATTGATGACGTGTCTTCTTGTGCTCCTTTGATTCTTCGGCTTATTGCATCTTGGCCGTCCACGTTTCCTTCCTTCTTCGAGAGGCCTTTCCATGCTTGCTCTTGCGCTGGATGCATGACACTTGTCATGGTTTGCTTTCTTTGGGAATTTTTTCATGTTTGCTCCCTTGCTTGTGCACGGATGCTTGCCACTTGGCCGTTGACTAATTTAGTTTTCAAATTTTTAAATTATTTGATTTAATTCAACACAACATCTTTAATCGTGATCCATGAATGACTTCATTACTTTTTATAGGTGCAGTAAGTGGCGACTTAATAGGCCATCATCACATATCATTTAATGTTAATGATGTCTTTGCTATAGTTACTTCTTTTCTTCCTTTATGGCATTTAGGTTTTGTAGCTATTCTTTTTTTGTGTTGACATGATCTCTTATTTTGTAATTTTTTAGCTATTTTTTCAAGTTTCTCCCAAAAAAGAAGGAAGGAGATAGGAGAGAGGAAGCACACCTTATTTCGCCTCGTCTCTTTCTTCTGACAGCCTAAGTACGTGTTGTTTATGGAGTTTTTGAAAAGAAAAGCGGCGGAGCCTGTGTCAAATTCCATTGGAAGGGCAAGAGAAGGCCTTTCCAATGCCTTTAGTGCCTTTTAAAGGCATCAGGTGGACTGTGGCGTTATTGCCATAGTGCCACAGTAGCCGCAATCATGCCATAGTAGCCGCAATCATGCCACAATGGCGGCAATCAACTCGGTTCGAAATCATGTTGACTTGGTGCAAACCGACCGGTTCGCACCGAGTCAGCATCGAACTGGCCGTTTTCGGTCCAAAAAGTATAGGTTCCGGCCGGTCTCTTTGCTGTTCCGCACCGGGTCGGCTCGGTACTGCCTGAACCGGGTGGTTCGGCCTAGTTCGGCAGATCTTATAAGGGGTGGTATGGTTTGCTATGGTAAACCATGGTTTCACGCATCCCTCTATTATCCTAATGACGAAATCAAAGATATGTTAATGTACAGTTGCTAGTGAAGAGTTGTTGTAGTCTTAACAAAAGGACAAAAAACCTCAGCCTTCTCATCCCAATATAAAGTCTTAGTTTAGATGTTCCTTTAAAGGCCAATATCTTGAAAATTTGGAATCAAAGAACTCTTCTAAATTGTTCTTTCCAGTCTTCCCACTGTATTGTGTGCCTTGTGAGAGATTAATCTTCAGTCTCTTTGAGCTAGGGGTGGTAATGCTTAACACATTTAGCTTGTTTAACTTGATTCAACCCGTCGCAAGTCGGTTTAAGTTACTTGCTTAATAAAATGGTCAGGTTTGGGTTTGGATTTTTGACCTGTTTCATAAATGGACAGGTTTGGGCTGACATATTTTGACCTATCTGTATCAAACGTGACCTGTATCTAGTTCGAACCAACCCAATTCCCAACCCTACTTTGAGAACACCTACTATGTAAGGATAATTATGTATGTATTAGCAATATCCTAGTTTTTGTACATAATGATCCATAGAGGATTGACAATTAATTTTTGCATCGGATCTTTGTTGATGATATGAAGAATAGGATCATATTCTTTTTGTAGACTTGCATATATGCCTTTTGTTAACTTTTAATTGAAGCAAGGTGTTTCTTTCATCATTTTGAGATCTTCTATTTTCTTTTCGTATGTATTCTGAATCATTTAATAAATGATTAAGATGGATTTATTTAATTTTGTTTTGTTCATGTTTTAAGGCAGTTTAAGTTTTGTTTGTATGTTAGTTTCTATTTTCTACTGCTGTGAGCTTCACCATTCATTTGTTAATCTTTTATGCACTCACTGGGCCTAGCTGTGGTTGTTATGCTTTATATAAAAGATGAGTCTAACCGTACCATTCAGTATCTATATGTTTGCATGTACATGTACATGTATATAAATATTGTGATATGCATACATATACATATATGTGAATACACGCATTTGTTTAGCACATTTGACAACATCTACACATATTCCTTACATTCTTAAAGAATTACTTTATATTCAGATTGTTGCAAATACAATGGAGTTGATAATTGACAAGCCACAAGAGTTCACCAATGTGCTATGCAGTAATTATGATAAGGTATGTTGATGAATTGGTAGTTATGAAATGGAATGCGGTGTTCTTTTGCATTTGCACATATTGGAGATAAGAGTCTATGTTGTCTGCATATAGTCCAGCATGATGAACTGTGGTTGTTCATAAATACTTTTGATGGCATGTACACATAAAATGTCTATGACCAAAAATAAGGGTTGGCATAATGATTGACTGTTCTGCTGTGATCAATGTTGTAATAAGAAAGGGAATATGAGCATTTGGTGTATGTTGTGACACGAGCTCATGACAGGGACATCTGCTTTTTGTTTACAAGATTTTAGAAGTCATTCTCAGTTGATGTACTTTGAGAAAGTACCTAAGAGCATGATATATGTATGTCATTGTTGATATTCCATCCGCTTGCATAGTGGCTGTTGATTCTCTTAGCTGCTTTTATCTTTATTTTGTTTAAGTAACTTGATATGATTGTATTATTCATTTGTGCCTGCTAGCAAAGTTGTTTCAGCCCCACTGGTGAATTTCTCTATACTCGTGCTTGGGATCTTCTTTTGACTAGGGTAAGTTCTTTGATCTTTAGCTCCTTAATTTTTCTGTTTAATTGAGCTTGTTGTTTATTTGTTAAAAGAAAACATTGTGAAATCTGCAGATTGGCAATCCATTGATGGCTTTTCTTCTACAGTTTTCATCTATTTTCATACCGATTGCAAACAAAAATCACTATCAAGTCTCAGGAACCCCGTTGAATAGAATTCTTCAACGTCCAGAGTCCTTGTGTACTGCATCAATGTTAACAAAAAATCAGCAGTCGTTATGCTTGAAGAACAAGTCCAATCTGGTAATCATGACTTGTCATCTGAATTAAATTTTTTACATGACAAATTATACATTCTGGTCTAAATCATTCTCAGAAGTTACAGCTATATGCAAAAACTTTGGATGTCATTTACCTTTTTAGTACGTTTTCCTGATTGGATTTTTCTTGTATTCAAATTCTTCCTGACACATTGGATCACTTTCTAAATATTTGTTAGAAGTGTATTGAAAGCACATGAATGTGAATGTTGGGATACCCCTATGACTCACTCACTTGAATATGAAAAGTGAATGACATAACCTGGAATTGAGAACCAGGCAGAGCAAAGCGCGATACATGTCCCTACAGCTTACTCATGAAACCACATAAGGAGCAATACTGCATTGTTTCATACATGAAATGATTTCTAAGCACACAATGGATTAGTATTAGGGAGACAGTGATAATGCTAAACTCACATCCAAGATAGCGATGGATTATACAAACTCTTAGAGCTTGTTTATTGTACTTCTGTGACATCTCCCACACATGTGGGAATTGGCTAAGTAAACAAGGTCATAAAATTAGAAGTGGGGGGATTGCATTTCAAAATCCTGTGATTTTGAAATTGATGGCCATTCCGAATCATGTAAACTTCTCCATCCTTTCTGCATCCTCCCCCCTGTCCTTTCATCCATGCTGGAAGATATCCCATGCCTATGATAGCAATACTACTAAACAGGTACCTAATGAAATTTGGGCAAATCTTATATTGTTGTAATTATGAAATAGGCTGCCATTCTTGCAAATCAAAGTTTGATTCGATTCTTATACCCAGGGTTGATGATCTTCTGAACATGGTTGATCCACATGGGTCCTTTTGATCATGAACTATGGGAACTTAAACCAATCAATTTTCAGATCATAAACACATTAATGATTTGAAGGCTCAGGTGCAGAAAGTCAAAAAATCTAAGTGACTTTAAGAAATATGCATCCCTTTAGTATCATAACAAATTAATCATTGGGAACCACACACACACACGAAAAAAAAAAAAAAAACAAAAACACTAAACTAAAGAATATGCATCACAACCCTATATTAAGTGATTCCTTGTATGTCTGTGCAAGTCAAATGATTGTAGGGTAGAGACTAGAGAGAGAGATTGGATTTAGCTGCAAATGTCGTCACTATAGATCAGGCATAATGCTGTGCAGGTTCACAGAAGAATTCATGTTTTGCACAGAATTCCATGGCCATTTCAGAATCTCCATAGGATTTTATTTTTGGAGCTTAAGGTTATGTACTTTGTTACCCTAAACCTCTTTGAAGCTTCCTTCCCAGCTCATACACCTGAATGCACTTAATCTCAGGTAAGGTATAACAAGAAATCCAAATTGGTGCACTATGAAATGGAAAATCAGACTTGGTAAGTGTACCTACCATAATACAGACCAAGGTCTACTGTGCCGGTACCGGTCGGCCGGCAGCACGGTTTGGTACGTCCCCGTGCCGTTCCTTGTCGGGCCGGTACTGACACAACAGGTTGGGTGACGGAGCAGGAGAGGGAGAATGAGAGAGAGAGAGAGGAAAAGAGAGAGATGGGGAGGAAGGGAGAGGGAGGCAGAGCCACCGGAGGCCTTCGGAGGACACTGGAGGGCCGTAGAGGGCCAGACTAGGGGCTCCGCTCTCCGGACCCTTGTTTCGAAAGAGGGGGAGGAAGGGAGAGGGAGAGAGGGCCACCGGAAGTCTTCAAGGGCATTGGAGGGCTGCTAAGGGCTAGAGCAGTGGCTCCGCCCTCTGGACCCCTGTTTCGAAACAAGGGTCCAGAGGGCGGAGCCCCTGCTCCAACTCTTTGGTGCCCCTCTAGAGGCCTCTGGTGCCCTCCGGCGCCCCTCCGGTAGAAACAGGGGTCTGGAGGGCGGAGCACCTGCTCCAGCCCTCTGGTGCCGCTCCGGTGCCCCTCTTGCGGCCCTCCCTCCCTCTCCCTCTCCCTCTCCCTCTCCCTTTCTCCTCCCCTCTCTCTATTTTTCTCTTTCCTTCTTTCTCTCCCCCTACTTGCCAGTTTACCGTTTTAAATGCTGGAACCGTCCTAGATCGTCGCCAGCATAGCTCGATATGCCCCGTACCAGACGGTTCGGGACAGTTCCACATTTCTTGATATAGACAAAACTGCTTGTTGTTGCACTGGTTAAAATCTGTCAATTATGTTAAGTGTAACTCCAAGTTAATGACATGTGGTGGCAAGACAGTTGTTTCCATGGGATTGTGAACAAAAGTACAATGTTATATTGAGCTTCTACAAACGAACTTTCATGGCACGAGGGTCTCATTTAGAATTAAACATTCTTGGTAGAAGACGATATTGGAAAAAAAAATGATCAAATAGGGCATATGAATGTTTAATATTGGAATCGAGAATTATTTGAGGCTAGACCCCTACTATATCGCAACTCAATATGTGCAGTCTGTAGAAATGCATTTATCTAAAATGCTTTTTCATTTCCGTCCATGTCTCTGAGTTCTATAGGCACTATTGCAATTAATCATGTTGAGGTGTTTTTTCAGATTACGTGCTAACACAAATATTCCATTAGCTGTGCCTCTCTCACATCTTTTCCTTCTGGTTCAGAACATTTATCACAATGTTATGCTGCATGAAAATGATTTGAATGCTAGATGTAGATGTGACTAACAAAAGCAAAAATTTTCTAGATTTCTTATCATCATCTGTTCTATATTTGTTTCTGTTTTTAATCATATTACATCGCAGTATTCATTGCTTCTAAGACCGCTAAGATATTATTTAAGATATCAACCAGAACACTGTTCGCCTCATTATTTGTTTGAAATGCTTCAGCATTCGTTAGGACCTAAATTGAAGAGAAGGCGAGATGATTTGGACGAGGGACCAACTATGGATTTCTCATCTTCTGTTCTACAGCCAAATAACTCACCGGGTGTTGATTCCTTAGGTTCTGATTGTCATGGCATCGTAGTTGCCAAGCACAAAAGACATGCAAAGGGTAGTCAAAGAACAAGCAGGCAGACCGATTTACAATGTATTTTGGGGGGACCAAACTGCTGGCATGATCACTGATACCAATATCTTCTCTACAAAAATTCAACATGGATCAAACACTAATCCACATTTTCACTCTGAGGATTTCATAAGACAGCATTATTGTAATGTAATTTGTCAAACATCTGCATTGGAACAGAAGAAATCTGCATGTAGCCTTAAAAATTGTACGAAATCTGGTAAAGCAATCAAAACTGAAAACCTTTTCTCTTCACATGCCAAAGTGATGCATCATAAACAAGAAGTGTCCTCATGCTCACAGAACAAATGCAGCGCTATTGATCCTAATATTGCAGATGCTTTCGAAAAGTCTTCCTTGCATGTCTTCAGTAGCACATCCAGAAAGCACAGAAGATTGTTTAGGTGGCAGCGCCACAGAAAATGCAAGGTTAGCTGTTCTGGAGAAAATCTTCTAATGGGAAATAATGAAGGGCCTTCCGGGATGAATCTCAAGCAAAACAGTAATGCAAATTTTAATCATCAGCCTGTAGAATCAGCAGGGCCATTCATCTATGACATAGCCAGTGAATTATGTGATGCGAAGGATCAGGAGCTTAATAGTTTTCCTGCATCCGTAGTAATGGGAGATGCTGAAGCAATTGATAATCTAAACTCTCATTCTGTGCGTTGTGAAGAGGTGTACCAAGGATATTCACCATCTGTGGAAAACAGCCATCATCTGCCTAGAGCTATGTCAGAGGATAAATGTGAAAAAGGATCTCATGCTGGTATGCCTAACTTGAAAGTTCAATCTATGTACTTGCAAGAGACTGCTGATGTGTTTTCGCACAATATCAAAATATTTACTAATTTGTAAACAGAATCACCTCCAGATGAGCTTCTTTCCAATTATATTGGGTCCTTCAGGAACCAGCATATACTTAATCACCATTCTGACAAGGTTAGCCTAATAAACTTGGTTGAATATTTCATAACAAGTGGCTGCCTTTGATGCTGTCTTAATTCATTGTTGTAGGATCCAAGTTCTGCTCCAGCACTTGCATCGTTCTTATACTTCCTCTTGACTTGGTTAGCGAGTTATGCATTTCACTGATGTTCTGTAGTGATCATCTGGATTGCATTCATTCTTATTACATTCGTCATTTGTTTATGATATACCTTCCAACACTGAAGTGATATACCTTCTATGGAGCCAGTCGAAATCGAAACTGAAACTGAGTTTTCAACCCTATCTTCTTATGGTGTTCCATGATAGGGTGAAAAAACATGTGATACCATATCTTGGTTACAAGGCCTCACACTAGTTGATCTGCTTTATTCATGATTCAAAAGATTGGTTTTAATTGACTTAAGTAAGTTGGCAAAAGAGATATAGAGTACATCAATGAGCTCTTCTCTGCTATCTTATCTATCTTATCTCCTCTAGCTGCCCTCTTTGCTTGTTCTGTTTTTTCTCTCCCATTTGCTTGAAGGTGTCTAGGTTTGGCTGACTAATTAATTCAAGAAAGGAAACAAGTTTCTTTATCTGTCCTCAAAATCTGATCTCAAAGGCTATAGGAAATCCAGGTGTGAATCTATTTTCCGGACATAAAAATTATTATCAGGGTCTGCTGAACTGGTCGGAACTGACCGTTCAGTCTGTACCGTACCGGTACCGGCTAGCACCGGTATGGTACAGCCATTGAATTTGGTTCCGACTCCACAGGGGGTCATAACCGAACGGCTCCTTGCCCGTACTGGTGCGAACCGGTACAAGCCTGGTACCGGCACCGGAGAAGAAAAGGAAGAAGAGGAAGAAAGAGGAAGAAAGAAGAGGAAGAAGAGGAAGAAGAGAGAGAGGAGAAGAAGAAGAAGAGAAGAAGCCTACCTGTCACCTCGGGCCGACCTCCTCCCTCGGGCCGACGAGGATCACCCGTCTTGCTCACGGTTCCGGCCTCTTCTTTGCTCGCGGGAGAAGGGGGAAAAGAGAGGAGAAGAGAGGAGGAGAGAGGGGAAGAAAGGAGAGGAAGAGAGTTCGGGAAGGAGGAAGACGAAAGAAAGAAAAAAAAAGAAAAGAAAAAAAAAGGTTTCCGCGTGCGTGGCAGCACGCCCGCACGGGCGCGAGCGGGGAATCGCTCGCGCCCGCGCGCGATTCCACGCGCAGAGAACCGTGCCCGTGCGCGGTTTCCCACGCTGGGTAGCGAGCCCACGCGGCACCATACTCGAGCGTGAGCCCACTTGGCCCCGCGTGGGCATTTAATGCCACTCCGTGGCTTAAAATGCGGATGCGCGCCTATCCACATGAACCGGTACCGGTCCCCATCGGTACGTCGGTTCGGTCGGCTCCGCATACCTTGATTGTTATAACACTAGAACATGGCTTTTATAAGAAGAAATTCTTAGATTTCAAAGGATCTGATGCTAGACACATTCCCTATTGACACATGAATCCAAGTCCATGTAACACATGAACTTCTTTTGTTTAGATTCACATTGAGTTTATTATTTCAATGGTTAGAAGAACCAAGAGTTTTTGGATTGATTTGTTTAATTCCTGAAACCTAAGACGTTATGCTTCAAATTTTTCATTCAAGAATATTATTGAGCAATAAAATGTTGGGAATACATGAAAACATAATATCAATTTAAATTTACTTATTTGTTCATTTCAAGAAAAGAATGATAGAGGAGTGCATGCAAAAACCAGGATTTCCTCAAATTTGTAGAGCTGGTGGGATTTGGGAATTCTTGTTATTATACTTAATTGATGACAAGTGCAACACTTTTAAAAGGAAGCAAAATAACTCGTGCATCCTTCAAAATTTTCTTTCAGTTTATACTTTCTCTTCTAAGGCTGTCTTTTCTTGTAGAATGGGTTTAGAGAGTAGCCATTTTCATTCTCTAGAAAGTCACTTATCCCATGGTGGAGGGATAAGGCAATTTGGTTGCAATTGGGTAATTTTCTCAGGAATAGGCTCCATTGCCATTTTGGTCGGAGGATAAATTCAACAATTTTAGCTGCTTTTTACAACTATTGGACAAAATATCCTTAAGTATTAAAAACTTTCCTAAGTACTAAGCTTAACTTAAACCCAGTGCAAATCGTAATAATAATCTATACATGCATAATCAAGGTTGGTGATAACTAGTTGGGGCATCATCAGGATGTTTGTGATGGACTCGTTGAGAGCTAATTATCAACAGAACATGATAATGGGTTGGCCTGATACCCCCCTTTTGAATGCAATATTGCAATGCATATAGTTAATGATAATGGGTTGGTGTAATGGTCCCTTGGAATATGTGCAATATATGCGGTTAATAATCAAACACACGGTTATAAAAAGTAAAAGATTGAGCAATAGAGCATTACCTTTTGAATAGGATCCATCTCATGATGTAGCATGCCTTTGAAATTGTCTATTGAATAAGTATGAGAGAGGCTTAGAACCATGGTTTGTTGTACCTGCCCGAACTGGACGGTATGGGGCGTACCGTACCGGATCGGTATCTGTATCTGGTAAGGGTGGCGTACTGACACTCGATACACTGAAAAGATTCCATACTATACCAACATTGTGCTAGTGTGGCACCGGTATGGGGTTCAGCACCGAGATGGCGAATCTTGCTTAGAACAATTACCATTGTCATTGTGTCACATTAGCTGCTTGAAATAGCATGCTGTTCATAAGGTCAACCATGGTGAGCTGGTTTGTCATCATTGCCTCACCCTTGAGTTGCAACAATTGTTAACTGGACATCCTACTTACAATATGTACTTAGTAAAGCCAATCTTCATGAAATTTAAACCTCCACATAAGGCAAATTGGTAACTAGTACAAGTAGTTGCTACTATATGAACTGCCAAGGGCAGTAAACAAAACTAGGGCATGGTCGAGAATTAATGGTGAAATTTGAGCACTCATCATGGCTGACAGCAAGAGCACAAATCTGTAGGCAACACATTGCAAAGTGACCTGGATGATAGAAACATCACCAGTCATTGATGAAAAATCATAGAGAAAAAACATAAGGCAGCATAACAACCTGTTCACATAAAAGAAACTGCAGATTTAGAGAAGTGGTCCTTCTAGCTACCACCATAATAGTCCACTCTCATAGGGAAAGCCAAAATAAAATATACAAATAAAAACTAGGCCCTTTTCAACCAACACCATAACAACTGTTTACATAGGAGAATGCTATTTCTTTTTAAAAGCTTTTATTAACAACCACCACAAGAAGCTGCTCGCATATGATATTTCTAAATTAGTGAAAAAAGCCCCTGTGAAATATGACGACAATTCACTTAATAGGAGAGTGCCAATGTCAAAAAAAAGGTGGTAGTGGTGCAACATGGGTTGGTTTCAACATAGAATTGCCCACCCAACTATTCATTGGGTGGGGTTGGGGTCGAGGTTTTTATATATTTCTTGGGCTTGGGCTTGGGCTAAAAATTCCCAACTCAACCCCAAATTGGGTTGGGTTAGGGTTGGCCTTAAGGGCTTGTTTGGTTCGCGGAAAGCATTTTCTCTCGTAGGATTATGATTCCTGAGAAACAGATTTATACAAAGAGGATGCTTGGAAAAGTACTTTTGGCATGTTTAGTTGACCATGAAAACGTGACAGATTTTCAGAGTGCTTATGTTTTGACTATTCATTTTTCTGAAAAATTATGTAATTCCTATTATACCTTTAATAAAAATTAGGTCTTTAATGCTTTGGATCAAATAAGGATCCTTGATTTGATGCTTAGATTCACAAACCCGCCCCTCCTATATAAGATCAAGAAGGCTTCTTCTCTTTTCCTTTCTTTTTTTCCTTTGATAATTCTTGTTCAACCATAAGATCCCTAATCAACATCAAAAAAAAAAATCACATTATTCACTAGTAAAATTCAAATCATGAAGAGAAGGATATTAATAACCATTGTTATCCATAAAAGTAACCATCCAAATTCATACAAGTAAGCACCTAGCAACATACGAAGCAAGAAACAACAATTTCTGTGCAAAATATAAACTTGTAGTTGATCCAAAAGCAGTGTTTGCATCCATATTTCTCAATAAGGCCTACACCAAAAAGCTACCCAATACATAATATCCCAAAAAGATACACAAACCCTACCTAACTTAGCTACATCCCACTTTGAAACTCCGAGCAAAGAGTTAAAACATATGCCCTTCTATAGTCCTCTTGAAGACTGAAAAAGTAATCAGTCTCCAGTGGGTCTATTGCAATTTTTCTGCCCACCTTAAGAATCTCAGAATGAGAAAGACCTTGCAACTTCATCACCTCAGAACCACTGCCATTCTTCTATCTGCAGTCTTAGACTCATGCTTAAAACATTGAGCTAATTTCTCAATATGATCCCCAGCACCTACCATCATGCCTACTATCTTAGTCATCTCAGATGTAAGATCTCTCACAACCTCAAGGGCCTCATGCCTAGCTTTCTTAGTTTTGGTTGGCCTACTTGGACCTGCGACTTCAGTATTAGTAGCTGTCTGGGGAGTATTCATGTTGACATTCTGGCCAACAAAATTGCTATCCGCTTCTTGGCTCTCATTGATAGTTGGTGGTGTATAGATACTGTTGCTCCTCCATCTCTATTTCTTCAACAGCATCTGCAGGTGCTTCAGCTCCCATCCGGTAGCACGATCCCTCCCAAAGACATTAGTCAAGTCCTCAAAGTGAGGAAAAGGGTTGTTCCTCATACCTTGAGCATTTGGGTGACTCTGCATTAAAAAAAAAAAACACAACATGTATGAAAGGTATTCAAAGAAAAAATAAACAAATTTATAATGCCAATTTACCTTAACCCATTCCTTGAAGGTATCCTTCTCACAGGTCACACACTTGTTGATGTCATCCCACCCAAATCCACTGTAGTTAGGTCCCAACATCTCTGCAATAGCATTGTATTGCTTCTTCAAGAGCTTGACCCGAGACTCGATATGTGGTGTTGCTTTCAGTCCGCACCCAGGAAGCTTCTCTTCCATTAGTCTCTCCAATTGCTGCAAATACCCACTCATAAAAGTTCCATTATCGCCCCTCCAACCTCCTCGGGTTACTAACTCAACCAATGCCTCAACAAGCTTTTGCATCCTCCACATAACCCTATTTTCTGTTGCACTTTGTTCTCTTTTTTCCTCTTTGATGCTTCTCCAGCTATTGAGGTGCTCATATCTACATTCACAATCTCATATATTATAGATATACATTCACAATCTTATATATTATAGTTATACATTCACAACCTCACAACATGATCTTACATTTGTATTATCAAAATGAATGGATACAAGGGAACTATTAAGTAAGAATTTGACATAACACAAGATTATAACATAGCAAGGGAAATATTAAACAAGGATTATAACATAACTCATAATGTTCATACAAATGTTAAGAGCCCCAAATATTAAACACAACAAAGATCACAATTCTTTCCTCAAATTGTATTATGCTGCCACTCTTCAAATATATGGGCAGCAAGATTAGCCCTGAATGCATTCCAAGATGCAGATGACTCAATATACTCAATATATGCAGCCTGCTGATGTGGAAAACTGCCATGAGAGCACTCCTCATTGTACAAAGCCTCAATAGGATCTACAGACATCTCTTTTCTAATGTAGTTGTGCAGCAAACAACATAAAGAAATGATCCTACACATTGTCTTAATAGGGTACCAAGTATTGCTTCTAAGGATTGCTCATCGCATCTTTATAGAGCTCCTCTAGTTTAGTGGGTTGATGACCATGTCTCCACTCATTGAGGTGATATCTTTGACCTCTAAATGGAGTTAAGAAATCTTCAGAATTTGTGTACCCAGCATCGCACAGGTAGTAATAGCCTACTCATTCAAAAACATGCAAAAAAAGTGAAATCAGAAAAAATTATCTATCCTACTCATGCAAGTAAAAAAAAAGATGCAATATTAGACTTAAAATTACCTTGCTGGACTTTTAATCCATTTCTACGAGAAATAGCATACCCAAGGATTCTATTATCATGTGTTGACCCCTCCCATCCAGGTAGCACATAAATAAACTGCATATCTTGTGAGCAAACACCAAGTGCATTTGTAGAAATCTCATTCTTTCTCGACCGATATCTAGGTTTGTCCTTCTCCGAGACCCGCACTCTAATATGGGTACCATTCAATGCACCTAGACAATTCTACAATGCAAGTATGAATATAATAATCAGTACTTTTAACAATTTAATATGCCAAAATATTGCTTTTAAAAATCTTAAATGTAATATTAACTCACCGGAAACCACATCCATTTCTCATCTGTTGATCTTTTTGTGACAGGCTCAGTATTCTTTAGCAAGTATCTATGAAGCCTCAAGATAGTATTCAAGACAGCATTAAAATGCCTACTTACTGTCTCGCCCGATCTACGAAAGTACAATTGCATAACCCTATTTTTTGAGTGATGGCCTAGGGTGTGAAGGAATGTTGCAACCATCTCTTCCATTTGAAAATTTCTATTCCCCTCCAATTTGCTAATCGATTTAAGCATTTCACAAAGCTTCCAAAATGCCCTCCTATCCATTCTAAGTTGATCAATACAAATCTGATCAGTCTCCATTATCATAAGCCTAAGATTAGCTATTCTATTCATCACCCTCTCATCAAGTGTTCTATCAAAAACATACACCATTTTTCTAGGAATCCTAACATTTACTCGTGCCAAGGTTTCAAGAATCTTGGCCATCATTGAAATTATCATCAACCTCATCTCTATGTATATCACCAAAATGGTAATTGCCATCTTCTTCTTTTTAGAAACAGATAAACGAGCCATAACTGCCATAAGCAAGCCAAAAGTATTACAATAAATAATTAAATCATCTACAAATATGTTGGTTCTGACTGATCAAAATAAGGGAATGCACATGTAAATCTAAAAGATATACAAAAAATGGAGAGTATTAAAATATATACAGAAAATGGGAAAGGGAGAAGAAGACCTTGGAGGCACATGGGAAAGATCCATCCGTCCATGGAAACTCGCAAGATTTATCAAGGAATTTTTCAATGAATGAAGAGCAATGGCTTTCTGAAACATGTGTATGGCTTTCTGAATACTGATGCTACTTGACTACTTGAGTGACAATGGTGAGAATCTGATGCTATTTGTGAAGACTTACAAAAGCAATGGCTATTTTATGGTTAAACTGTTGTCAATGCTTGAGCTTTTCTTCCCTGACCTCTAGCTCATTGCTTTGCAACGGGAAAGTGAACAAACCAATTCTGCAGAGCAGATAAAACAATCTGTTTTCTACTTGTTACTATAGCAGGAATTTTTCTGAGGAGGACTTGTACATAGTGGAACTCAAAAGTATCATGTGGCTATAGCAATGTTAGATTACATGATCTGCAGTGCTTCAGCAGATGAAAAGGCTTGGGAACAGGACAGCAAAATTTCAAATGATACCTCAGGAAGAGTATGCAAGGAAATTTGTTATTATCTTCAAAAGGACAGTAATGACTAGAGTGCCTCCTAACTGGTTCCTTTGCAAAGTCACTATTGACACAAGAGTCAAATGAATAAAAAAGGATTGGCACTAGAAAGTTTTGAGATATTCATCAAGGTTTTCTGTACTCCCTTGGCCTACCGGATCGACTCAATAAGATATTTGTATGGTGTAGGGCTCAATAAGGTATTGTAC
This sequence comes from Phoenix dactylifera, assembly GCF_009389715.1. NCBI lineage: Eukaryota > Viridiplantae > Streptophyta > Magnoliopsida > Arecales > Arecaceae > Phoenix > Phoenix dactylifera. Next base: position 18,594 of record NW_024069755.1, read on the forward strand.
CGACACATGGTATAGTTGTTATCACACCTCCAGCAACATACTATGTGTCAATATAAGGGTGTACCATACTGTAATAACCCCAAAAATTTTTTTATATATAAAAAGGGATAGAATAGTCCTTTAAAATTGATATAAGGGGTAAAATTGGAAGGAATCAAAAGATAATGGCATAGTTGTAGATATGTTGAAGTGTTAGGGGCAAAATGGAAATTTAATAATATTAAACAAAGGGTGAATAGTGCTTGATGTGACTTAATTGGAGGGTTTGAGTTGGTCTCAGACGGAATGAAACAGAGAGAGAGGAAGGGAAGTCTCAGGCGGTGGAAACACAGAGAGAGGGAAAAGAGAAGAAGAAGAAAAAGAAGAAGAAGAAGAAGAAAGAGGGAGGGGATTCGAGGTGCAAGGAAGCTCCGGTTGCGCTGCCAGCAGAAGGGAAAAGTGTAGGTCTCCTTCCCCTCTACGCAAAGACCTCGATTTTCCGAAGAGAAAAAGGTAAATATCCATCCCTACCTAGTATTTTGATGAAATTAGGCTATACAAAGGGTGGATGTAGTCTAGAGGGGTTGGATAAGGGTTGTAGAGGTGGTTAAAAGAGGAAGAATCGGATTTCGACAAATTTTTCCAGCACTACGGAAAAACTGTGTCGAAGTTCCAACTTCGGCGAATTATTTCGGGGGTCAAACGGCCTTCGATAGTGATGCATGTTATCTTTTTGGAATTTCCTATGAGTGTAGAATGTTAGGTAAAAATTTTATCAAATTTGGAGTTTGGAAAGTGGATCAAACCCAGGATGAAGTAACCGGCTGTCGGTCCGGGTTACTGTTCATCCGGGTGGGAAAATAGGGGATTTCATGCCATAATAGGGTATTAAGCCTAGATTAAGATAAGGGGACCTTGTACTCATGCAAGGGAGTCCCTAATACATATAAATGGTGAGTTAATTAATAGAAAAAGAAAAAAAGAAAGAAAAGAAAAGATTTAAGGAACGGGGGAGTTGAATCAATTAAAGTTTCCTATATTATAATTGGCACGTAGATTATGGCTCTTGATACAAACCTAAATGTATTGTAAATGCATGTATCAGTTGGGCAAGAAGCTAGGGAACAAGAGGAAGAAGTTTCCCACTGCCAGCTGTAGATTTTTGGAGGCGTATCAGGGCTGTGCCAGATTGACAGGTGAGTGGGAGTCATGTACTTTGCACTATGAGCATCCTTAATTCATTTTCATGAATGTCGCCAAGTGTGAATTGATTCCACTTGAGCATATTGATTGATATTGTAGTAGATTCCTCTATAATCTTGATTCTCCATGCTTGATTATTTTGTACATGCATTTGAGGGAACATTGAGAGGAATTACAAGAGGTAGATGAGTAGTTAAATTGGTTCCAAATTGTGAAATGACTTCTTTTGTAAATTGATTTCATTTCCTCTATTTCAAAGACTTGTGAGTGGTAGTCTTGATTATACTCCTTTATGAGTAGTTAAATTGGATCCGAATTGTGAAATGACTTCTTTTGTAAATTAATTTCATTTTCTCTATTTCAAAGATTTGTAGAGCCCTTTTCAGTGGTATATTGAGTTGCATTGCACTCCCATGATTCCTCACTCCCAACCCTGATGTTAGTTATGATTGGGTCGTGGCCGAGTGAGTGGTAGTCTTAATTATGCTCCTTTTTAGTAGAGTATTGGGAGGGTGTATTATGGCATTCATGCATGGCTTGGCAGTATCTACAGGACACCTATAGTCGATGGGGTTGAACATCGGCTTTTGTGCACATAGTAGCCTTCTGGGTGGGCGGAGCCCAGTCCCTTCCTAGGGGGGACACGGCCCTAGGCGTAGGATCGGCCGGTCCTACGACTTATATTCTGCTTACCGCCGGGCGTAGTAAGACCCCGCGAGGTGCAGTATGGCTTTCCGCGGATGTAGAATTCCCGCGAGGTGCCGTTTAGTATATAGATGTGAGATGGATTTCTGTTCTGGATACTGGCCAGCATTTACATGATCAGTGTGGTCTTATCCTGCATATGCATGTGACAGTAGGAATGTTGCCCAAGGTGACAAGCCAAGAGGGGGGGTGAATTGGTTTCTTTTAATTTTAATTATCTTACTTGTGTTAAATGATGAGTTAGTAAACTTAAACAACTCACAATACAAACAACAAGAAATATAGTGGTTCGGTGCTCTCCTTAGCACCTACGTCCACTCCCCAAGCGACCCCTTGGAAATTCACTATAATCCCGCGGATTACAGTTGGATTGTTTTCCGGGCTCACAATCCAAAAACCTTTACACTTTGGTTTTCCGGGTTCACCAAAAACCTATGTTGGTTTTACGGGCTCACCAACGAACCTATGTTGGTTTTTCGGGCTTACCAACGAACCTTTACAATTGGTTTTCCGGGTTCACTAATCAACCTATTCCGTTGGTTTTGCGGGCTAACCAACCAACCTTTACAAGTAGTTTAACAAATAATGGAAGAAGATTTAAACTCCTAGATGAGCATATGAAACAATATAATCAACAAAGAAGAGTTTAGAAAGTATTTATCGCTTGAAGTGACTTCTCTCTTCTTTGTCAAGGATGCTTCTCTCTTTAAGGGTGGATGGAGCTCTTGATGACTCTTTGAATCTGCTCAACCACTTTCCTTTGATTCTTGAATGAAGCCCTTGGATGAAGAAGATTAGGGCACTTTCTCTTTCTTGTGTACTCTTTGATATTCTTTGGAAAAGATGTTCTATCTGATGAAATAGTGCCCCTTTAAATAGTTTCCTACCTCCATTGGACAAGCCCCAATGGTTAGAATTCAAAACTAGCCGTTACTCACTGTTGGAAGGACAAAAAGTACATCTGCAGAACTAGCCGTTATGCTTCTGCCCGTGTTTGGGTCGGCTCAACCTGTCCTTGGGTCGACCCAACTTTCACTTGGGTCGACTCAAACATTCCTTGGGTCGACCCTCTCAGAATCTACAGAAACTTTGAAATTCAGCCTTCCTTCACTTGGGTCGACCCAACTTTTCTTTGGGTCGACTCAAGGTTCAGTTGGGTCGACTCAACTTCTTCTTGGGTCGACCCTAACAGGGTTTCCAGAGAACCTTTTCTGTCTTCTGTTCTGTCTTGCCTTTGGGTCGACCCTCTCAGGGTTTGGGTCGACTCAAGCTTGGGTCGACTCAACTATATCTTGGGTCGACCCTCTCAGTAAATCCAGAGAACCATTTTCTGTCTTCTGTTTGAGGATCTTGATGTTTGGGTCGACTCATGCTTTCCTTGGGTCGACCCAACTCACTGTTCATTTGTGCCATTTTTGCAGAAGTGTGCCAAATGCTTTCTTGATGTGCCGGGGTCGACCCAATCATCCTTTGGGTCGACTCAATCCACACTTTGCTGCATCTCAAGGTTAGATTCATTCAAATAAACAATGAAAATGTATCTATATCAATTTATCCAAAATACTGAGAGTAATAGACTTATAAATGAAGTATCGATTTAACTTATAACATACTCTAGATAATATGCCTAATTCCCTCCTTAGTGTGCAGAATCTATCTTCACTCAATGGTTTTGTGAATATGTCGGCTAATTGTTTTTCAGTGCATATATGCTCAATACATATGTTTCCATTTTGCACATGATCCCTAATAAAATGATATCGAATTTCTATGTGTTTGGCTTTAGAGTGCTGAACCGGATTTTTAGTAAGATTGATGGCACTAGTATTATCACACTTAATAGAAATATTATCTAGCTTAACTCCATAGTCCTCTAGTTGTTGCTTAAGCCATAGTACTTGAGCACAACAACTACCAGCAGCTATATATTCAGCTTCAGCTGTGGACAGTGCCACTGAATTCTGCTTTTTGCTAAACCATGATACTAAGTTATTTCCTAAGAATTGACATGTGCCACTTGTGCTCTTCCTATCTAATTTGCATCCGGCAAAATCAGCATCTGAATATGCAAGTAAATCTAGACAGGAGTCTCTTGAGTACCATAATCCTATATTGGTAGTTCCTCTTAAATATCTAAGGATTCTTTTAACAGCACTTAAATGTGACTCCTTAGGATCTGATTGGTATCTAGCACATATTCCTACACTAAATACGATGTCTGGTCTACTAGCAGTAAGGTAGAGCAAGGATCCAATTAGTCCTCTATAAAGCTTAATATCAATACTCTTTCCTTTTTCATCTTTTGTTTAGCTTACTAGTAGGATTCATTGGAGTGCCTACTCCCTTATGATTTTCATTCCCAAACTTCTTTAGTATTTCCTTTGTGTACTTAGTTTGATGAATGAAAATGCCTTCCTTAGTTTGTTTGATTTGTAATCCTAGGAAGAAGCTTAGTTCTCCCATCAAACTCATTTCGAATTCTCCATGCATTAAATCAGCAAATTCTTTGCAAAGAGTATCATTTGTGGCACCAAAGATTATGTCATCTACATATATTTGAACCACTAATAGATTTTTGTCCTTTCTTTTGAGAAATAGTGTTTTGTCTACATTTCCTCTACTAAAGTCATTATTAAGCAGAAATTTGCTTAATCGATCATACCAAGCCCTAGGAGCTTGCTTTAATCCATATAATGCCTTATGTAGTTTAAACACATGATTTGGCAATTCATGATTCTCAAAATCAGGAGGTTGTTCTACATATACTTCCTCCTCAATAAAATCATTTAAGAATGCACTCTTCACATCCATTTGATACAATTTGAAATCCATGAAACATGCAAATGCTAGAAGTAATCTAATAGCCTCTAATCTAGCTACAGGAGCAAATGTTTCATCAAAATCTATTCCTTCTTCTTGATTGTATCCCTTAGCTACAAGTCTAGCTTTATTTCTTATAACTAATCCATTTTCATCTAATTTATTTCTAAATATCCATTTTGTTCCAATTACTGAGTTATGCTTTGGTCTTTCAGTTAATGTCCATACATTACTTCTTTTAAATTGATTTAATTCTTCTTGCATGGCATTTATCCAATTAGTATCTTTTTCAGCTTCTTCATAAGTCTTAGGTTCTAATTGTGAAACAAAAGCAAGATAATCATTTAAATTTCTAAGAGATGATCGAGTTCTTACCCCTTGAGATGGATCACCAATGATTAAGTCTTTAGGGTGTCCATATGCATACCTCCATTCGTTTGGCAAGTTTTGAGATTGTGGTGGCACGCAATCATCTCCCTTATCTTGAATTGGCACGTCATTAATATTCAACTTTTCAAAGTCAATAATTCCTGTATCATCATCAACAATATTTTCTTTCCTAGCAGACTCATTATCAGACTCATCAAATATAATATTGACTGACTCTTCCACTACTAGAGTTCTTTTATTGAATACTCTGTATGCCCTGCTAGATGTGTAGTATCCTAAGAAGATACCTTCATCTGACTTGGCATCAAATTTACTTAGATCCTCCTTGCCATTGTTTAAGATGAAACATCTACATCCAAATACTTTAAGATATTTAGCTGTTGGTTTCTTATTCTTCCAAAGTTCATAAGGAGTTTTCTTGGTTATTGGTCGTATTAAAACTCGATTTAGAATATGGCAAGCAGTGCTTATAGCTTCAGCCCAAAAGTACTTTGGAAGATTTGACTCACACAACATCGTGCGTGCCATTTCTGCTAATGTCCTATTTTTTCTTTCAACAACCCCATTTTGTTGAGGCGTTCTAGGTGCTGAAAATTGATGTGAAATTTCATTTTTAGTACAAAATTCTTCAAAGTGTTGATTTTCAAATTCAGTACCATGATCACTTCGAATTGCTACTAAGGTGAGTTTCTTTTCATTTATGATATTATTATATAGTTTCAAGAATTCTGAAAATACTTCATTCTTATGTGCCAAAAATGAAACCCATGTATATCTTGAAAAATCAATAATAACTAGTCCATACTTCTTCCCTCCTATACTCGCAGTTCTAGTGGGTCCAAATAAATCCATGTGTATAAGTTCAAAAGGCCTAGTTGTTGATACTATATTCTTTGATTTGAAAGATGATCTAGTTTGTTTTCCCAAATAACATGGTCCACAGATTTTATCCTTTTCAAAAATCAATTTTGGCACATCCTTTATTAATTCCTTCTTGACTAGTTTTGAGATTAATTCCATACTAGCATGTCCTAGTCTACGATGCCAAAGCCAACTTGTTTCATTTTTCTTTTCTTCATTAGTAATTAAGCATAATCCATTTTTCTTGCCTAAATCATGAAGATCTACCAAGTAAATATTTCTTTGCCTTTGTCCTACAAGTACAATGCTATTATCTTTAGGATTTGTGATTATGCATACAGATGCTTCAAATGTGACTTTAAACCCTTTATCACAAAATTGACTTATGCTAAGCAGGTTATGTTTCAATCCCTTAACTAATAAGAAATTTTCTATAAAAATAGATGGAGTAATGAAAATTTTACCCTTTCCAATGATATGCCCTTTACCATTGTCTCCATAGGTTACTACTCCACCCTTCTTTGATTCCAAGGTGACAAATTGATCTACGTCACCGATCATGTGTCTTGAACAGCCGCTATCTAGATACCATCGTTTTTTCACTTTATCAGCTGCAAGACACCCCTGCAATCAAGATCAAGAAAGAGCTTTAGGTACCCAAACTATGTTGGGGTCCTTTAGGGTTAGTACTTGATGTTCCTTTTGGAACCCAAACTTTCTTGAATTTAATCTTTTGATTATTACTTAAATTGTTTTGACTGGACTTTCTATAGTTACATTCATATGCTCTATGTCCTAATTTATTGCAGCAATGACAAGTAATATTTTCATTTTTAGCTTTTACAAAAATGTTCTTTAAGAATTTTTGTTTCCTATTTGTTTTATATCCTAAACCAGCCTTATCATATACAGCTTTTTGACTGTCAAGAATCATATTTAGTTTGGTAGAACTAAGTGTAAACTTATCTACCAAGGATTTATATTTTTCAGCATCTTCTTTTAACTTGATATTTTCAGCAATTAGATTCTTAGTTTCGTTTGTAAGTTTCCTACTTAATGTTTCATAGTTATGAGATAGTTTTAACTTATCTTTGACAAGAGATTGATTTTCTTCTTTTAGAACTTTATTTTTATTGATTAGTTTCTTATGTTCTTCCACGAGTTCTAAGAATGCATCATGTAATTCATCAACAGTAAAATCACAGTCAAGTTCAGAATCTACCTCATCGTCATTGGCCATATGACACATTTGGGCCGTCTCTTGATGATCTTCCTCTTCCGAACTTGACTCCTCACTTTCACTCCATTCAGCCATGAAGTTCTTCTTTTTCAGTTTTCTTGCCATCCATTTCAAATCTGGGCAATCTATCTTATAATGCCTGGGTTTGTTACACTCATAGCAAATAGGAGTTTCTTTTTCCTTTTCTTTGTCCTTACCCTTTTCTTTGCTTGAGCTACCTTTGAGGAAGGGTTTCTTTCTATAAAATCTATTCTTACCTCTCATAAATTTTCTGAATTTTCTTCCAAGCATAGCCATCCCTTCTTCATCAAATTCATCATCATCATCTGAATCTTCCGATTCAGTTAGTTGTTTAGGGGTGGTAGTCTTTAAGGCAATGGGCTTTCTTCTCTTAACCTCATCTTCTGAATTTTGCCTCATTGTCAACTCATGGGTCATGAGTGATCCTAGAAGCTCCTCTAATTGCAGTGAGTTGAGGTCCTTAGCTTCCTGAATTGCGGTTACCTTGGCCTCCCAAATTCTTGGTAGAGACCTGAGAATTTTTCGCACCAATTCAGAGTTAGTGTAAGACTTTCCCAAACTCTTAAGCCCATTTATAATTTCAGTAAAACGAGTAACATATCAGTTATGGACTCAGTAGATTCAATTTTAAACAATTCATACTTGTGTTACTAATATGTTTATTTTCGACTTCTTAACTTGATTGGTCCCTTCATGAGTGACCTCAAGTTTGTCCCAAATTTCTTTAGCAGTAATGCAAGTAGATATTCTATTAAATTCACTTACATCTAATGAGCAATAAAGTACATTTATAGCTTTTGCATTTAACTGTGCCAATCTTCTATCACTATCATTCCAATCCATTTCTGGTTTGGGTATGATAGTGCCCTCTATATTAAGTGTGGGTGTGTGAGGTCCTCTAGTTATGATGTACCAATAATTCATAGTCTGAAGCTTGAATGAATATCCTCATCCTAGCTTTCCAATATGTGTAGTTTGTGCCATTAAATAGAGGTGGTCTATTTGTGGATTGACCCTCACTCATAGAACATCCCACTTGGGTTGTCATGATCTTTAACTCTTGATTGTGAGATCAATGAGTACTATTGGAGCACCTTGCTCTGATACCACTTGTTGCCCAAGGTGACAAGCCAAGAGGGGGGTGAATTGGTTTTCTTTTAATTTTAATTATCTTACTTGTGTTAAATGATGAGTTAGTAAACTTAAACAACTCACAATACAAACAACAAGAAATATAGTGGTTCGGCTGCTCTCCTTAGCACCTACGTCCACTCCCCAAGCGACTCCTTGGGAATTCACTATAATCCCGCGGATTACAGTTGGATTGTTTTCCGGGCTCACAATCCAAAAACCTTTACACTTTGGTTTTCTGGGTTCACCAAAAACCTATGTTGGTTTTACGGGCTCACCAACGAACCTATGTTGGTTTTTCGGGCTTACCAACGAACCTTTACAATTGGTTTTCCCGGGTTCACCAATCAACCTATTCCGTTGGTTTTGCGGGCTAACCAACCAACCTTTACAAGTAGTTTAACAAATAATGGAAGAAGATTTAAACTCCTAGATAAGCATATGAAACAATATAATCAACAAAGAAGAGTTTAGAAAGTATTTTATCGCTTGAAGTGACTTCTCTCTTCTTTGTCAAGGATGCTTCTCTCTTTAAGGGTGGATGGAGCTCTTGATGACTCTTTGAATCTGCTCAACCACTTTCCTTTGATTCTTGAATGAAGCCCTTGGATGAAGAAGATTAGAGGCACTTTCTCTTTCTTGTGTACTCTTTGATATTCTTTGGAAAAGATGTTCTATCTGATGAATAGTGCCCCTTTAAATAGTTTCCTACCTCCATTGGATAAGCCCCAATGGTTAGAATTCAAAAACTAGCCGTTACTCACTGTTGGAAGGACAAAAAGTACATCTGCAGAACTAGCCGTTATGCTTCTGCCCGTGTTTGGGTCGGCTCAACCTGTCCTTGGGTCGACCCAACTTTCACTTGGGTCGACTCAAACATTCCTTGGGTCGACCCTCTCAGAATCCACAGAAACTTTGAAATTCAGCCTTTCTTTCACTTGGGTCGACCCAACTTTTCTTTGGGTCGACTCAAGGTTCAGTTGGGTCGACTCAACTTCTTCTTGGGTCGACCCTAACAGGATTTCAGAGAACCTTTCTGTCTTCTGTTCTGTCTTGCCTTTGGATCGACCCTCTCAGGGTTTGGGTCGACTCAAGCTTGGGTCGACTCAACTATATCTTGGGTCGACCCTCTCAGTAAATCCAGAGAACCATTTTCTGTCTTCTGTTTGAGGATCTTGATGCTTGGGTCGACTCATGCTTTCCTTGGGTCGACCCAACTCACTGTTCATTTGTGCCATTTTGCAGAAGTGTGCCAAATGCTTTCTTGATGTGCCGGGGTCGACCCAATCATCCTTTGGGTCGACTCAATCCACGCTTTGCTTGCATCTCAAGGTTAGATTCATTCAAATAAACAATGAAAATGTATCTATATCAATTTATCCAAATATACTGAGAGTAATAGACTATAAATGAAGTATCGATTTAACTTATAACATACTCTAGATAATTGCTTGTTAATCATCAAAATAAACACTATCATCCTCAAGAAAGTTGTTGCTTGGTTCGCCTGAGGCGGTAAAACCCACCTTCCGATAGCTGTCTAGCATTAATATTATCAGTATGGTGTCTTATTCTGCATATGCATGTGATAGTGGGGAGTTGTTGCCTGGTTCGCCTGGAGCATAAAACCCCACCTCCCGATAGCTGTCTAGCATTTATATTATCGGTATGGTATCTTATCCTGCATATGCATGTGACAGTAGGGAGTTGTTGCTGGTCGCCTGGGGCGTAAAACCCACCTCCCGATAGCTGTCTTGTTGATGATGTCAGCCTATGACACCTGATTTATATGATTCAGTACTATGACCTGTTGAGCATATTCATGTTATACATACTTATTTGATTATTCTATAATATGCTCCAGATGAGTTGATTGAGATTGTGATGATTTACTCCTTATTTCTTATGTTGAGTTAATGTGTACCCTATTCTGACGACTGCTCATATGCTCTTGAGATTTCACCTCGAGCCATGATTATAATCTTGTCTCATGTGCATTAGTACTCTCTACTCCACTCACTGAGTATTTATATACTCACTCCCCAGTTTGGTGTTTTTGATTGCAGGGCAGGTATTGTATAGAGAGGAGCAGGGTTAGAGATTGCCTGCTAGCTGTGCTGCTCCATAGTATAGTATAATGTAGATAGAGGTTTATACCCTTTTGGGTGTATTATAAACCTTCTGTTGTATATAGTGTATAGTTACAGTCATAGATCCTGTTGTGGATATAGGTTTGACCATGGATGGAATGGGAACCAGATTTTTATATAGTTGAGTTATATGCCTGTGATGATGTATTGATATATATTGTCCAGGTTCGTTATTGACAGGTTATGTGATTGCTGCTCTGACAGGTATGTTGTTGTATGTATTGAGATAATCCTGACAGGTCACTATAAGAAAGGTGATCATTTTGTGCATTCATCATGCCAAAATTTTCAGAATTTATTGATGATTGATAGGTAGTAGGGTTTTACGTGGTGGCTGGTGGCCTTATGCCTACCCGCACCTAGGACCGTCGCGGCGGCCCGCCGGGAACAGGGCGGGGGTCGTGACCATACCAACCCAACCATACCAGTAAGCTACCAGTATAAGAGTCGGATACTGAGATAGAAAGCCCCTAGCATTCGCAAACAAAAAAAGGGTCAAAAACGGTCTGAAATCTTACATGAAATAAAATACATGAATGTAATACTTAAAACAAACTATATAGGTTTTAGAAGGATCGACCAGACATTGAGACGTGCACTTAATAAAGTTATCTAATATTCTCCAAATGAGGTTGATGGTAGTCTATGTTTTCTAGACATCTGGGTTACCCAAATAGTTCTGCCAATAGAAACAACATGGCTTGACACTTGTGTATGGGTTTGAAAGAAGAATTTCTATAGAATAGAAATATCCAACATGTCAACATGCACCTACATTTGATACCCATACCCAAGTCTGCATAAAATAAGCATTGGCCCTTAAAAACATCTCAGACCTTGTCTGGCAAGGAAGGCAAAACATAGACTTAAACTTTGGGATGAGTATGGCTTCACATAGGGCAAAGGAAGGTCAGTATATACAAATATAAATAAAATGCCTTTTCAACATTGAACTTGTCAGATGAGCACCAGTATATTACTTGATTCCAGGAAAAAAGAAGAAGAAGAAGAAGAATTGAATATACAAATATAAATAAAACCACTTGTAACAACTGGGACTCAATGATACGATTGCAACGCATCTCTCTCTCTCTCTCTCTCTCGCGGAAA
>NW_024069756.1:0-30194 GCF_009389715.1 Phoenix dactylifera
AGACATGAGATGTTGTAGGGTAAAGGTGGGGTTGGGCACCAATAACTGTTAGGTGAGGACCCAATGACGACTTTATTTCTACGGTTATACGGTGGGTCTGACTTAACTAAGAAATGGGACCAATAACTGTTAGGTGAGGTCTTCATGGCTTAGAGACCAAGTTGCACTGCAACATGCTTGAGAAGCATTGTACAAGAGTTGTACACTCATCCATCTATGTGTCACCAATAACTGTTAGGTGAGGTGCCATGTAGATTGGTGAGACCGCAGTACCTACTAGAAACCCTAGTCGCGTAGGATTTTCGTTTTCTACCAGGAGTGTAAGGGATTCGAGAAAATAGTGGGAGGTACATTTGTTCTAAAAGACCTTAGAAAGATTAAGGATCAAGTACAAAAGTCTAACTAGAATCTTTACTCTCTGCAGATCAATGTCAGCCTTCAAATCTTTGACCCGTATTCTTGAGACCAACCGATTGACTGGAACCAATTACAAGGACTGGCTTAGAAACCTCAAAATTGTTTTGAACTGTGAGAAACTGGGCTACATACTCGAAAATGATATCCCGACTACCAGCACGTCTACTGATGATCAGCGTGTGCGCATCAAAAGTGGACGGATGATGACAGAGTCAAGTGCTATATCATGGCATCCATGTCCAATGAACTCAATGCCAGCATGAAAATATGAAGACTGCTAGGGACATACTGGCACACCTGCAAGAGTTGTATGGTGAGCAGAGTCGCACAGCTCGTTTTGAAGTGTCCAAGAGGCTCTTCAAGCAAAGATGCGCGAGGGGCAGTCTGTCCATGATCACGGTCTGACTATGATCAAGGACCTAGAGGAGCTTGAGAAGCTCGGTATGAACATGCACAAGGAATTGCAAGTAGATCTGATCCTTCAATCCCTACCTGATTCATTTGGTCAGTTTATAGTAAACTACCACATGAATAAGATTGAATGCACTAAGACTGAACTGATAAATATGTTGGTAACTGCTGAGGGAGCCTTGAAAGGTTCAAGGGGCAATGTCCTTGCTGCTGAGTTGACTTCTGGTTCCAAGAGAAAGTCTACTTGGAAGAAAAAGAAGCCTGCTAAGAAGCAGAAGAAAGACAAGAAGCCAAAGAAGGAAGTTCAAAAGAAAAAGGCTAATGACAAAGGAAAATGTTTCCACTGCAATGTCGACGGCCACTGGAAGAGAAACTGTCCTTCATACCTCGAGAGCCTGAAGAACAAGAAAGGTGACACACCTTCAGAAGGTATAGACTTGCTCATAATGAAACTAATCTAACGGTTTCTTCTATTCTAGTGGGTTATAGATTCTGGTTCTAGTGCTCATTTGTGCACTACCATGCAGGGTCTAAAGGAAAGTAGAAGGCTGGCGGAAGGTGCGGTAACCCTTCGGGTTGGCAACGGGGCAAAAGTTGCTGCTGTGGCTGTGGGCACCTACCATCTGCGACTACCGTCTGGTTTTAGTTTATACTTAGAGACTGCTATTATGTACCTGCTGCTAGCAGAAATTTGATTTCTGTTTCATGTCTAGCACAGGAAGGTCATGTTTTTACATTTGACAAAGACTGCTGTTCTATTTATTTCAGAAATAAAATAGTCGCACATGTTTTATGATTGACAGTCTCTATCATTTGCATATGGATGTATCTGTAAATGTGTCTGAGCAAGAAGTGAGTGCCAAAGGATCCAAGAGATCCAGGGATGAGATAAACCAAAAATATTTGTGGCACCTCAGGCTTGGCCATATTGGAGAAGACAGAATGAACAAAATGGATAAAGATGGGCTTCTCGGCTCATTAACTTCGAGTCATATCCAGTTTGCGAGTCCTGTCTTCAAGAAAAAATGGCTAGATTGCCCTTTGTAGGACATGGGAGAGAGGACCACTGAAATACTTACCCTGATACACAAGATGTGTGTGGCCCATTCGATGTGCAAGCCAGGGGACGTTATTCGTACTTCATTACCTTTACCGATGATTATTCACGATATGGGTATGTGTATCTTATGAGACACAAGTCTGAATCTTTTAAAAAGTTCAAGGAGTTCAAGAATGAAGTAGAAAAACAAACTGGAAAACCTCTTAAGGCTCTTCGATCAGATCGAGGAGGAGAATACCTTAGTGGAGAATTCCGGGACTATCTCAAGGACAATGGCATAGTCTCACAATGGACTCCTCCGGGTACACCTCAACTCAACGGGGTGTCAGAGAGGAGAAATCGGACTCTATTGGATATGGTCCGGTCCATGATGAGCTTCACTGATCTACCAATGTTTCTTTGGGGAGATGCCTTACTTACCGCAGTATATCTACTGAATAGAGTTCCCTCTAAATCCGTTCCTACCACACCGTATGAGATATGGCATGGTAAGAAACCAAGTCTTGGTCATCTCAAGATTTGGGGATGTCCGGCCCACGTCAAAAGACTACAGGCGGACAAGCTAGAGGCTAGGACCATAAGTGCTCGTTTTATAGGATATCCTAAAGAGTCATTAGGATACAATTTTTACGTCTCAAGGATCACAATGTGTTTGTGAGCCGTCACGCCATCTTCTTGGAAAACCAGTTTATCCTTGATAAGGCAGTGGGAGGAAAATTGAGCTTGAAGAGAAAGTCTCTGAAAAGCAACGAGTCATGGATCCTATCGAACCCATTCATACAGAGCCAGTACACGATGTCCCTCAACCACCTCGCAGATCTAGTAGGGTCTCCCATCCTCCGATAGATACTTAGGTATACTAGAAGAGGATACCGAGAAAATGTTCCTAGTGGGAGATAGGGATCACATACAGGATCCCAAAACCTACAACGAGGCGATATCTGATATCGATTCCGAGAAATGGTTGGAACTATGAATCAGAGTTAGACTCCATGCATTCCAACCAAGTCTGGACCTAGTAGATCCACCAGAAGTATTGTACCTATTGGATGCAAATGGATCTACAAAAGGAAGATAGGTTCGGATGGAAAGGTAGAGACCTATAAAGCAAGGCTAGTGGCGAAAGGGTATAGTCAACGCGAAGGCATTGACTATCAGGAGACTTTTCACCTGTAGCCATGCTGAAATCCATCCGAACATTGCTTGCCATTGCAGCATTTCATGATTATGAAATCTGGCAGATGGATGTGAAAACTGCTTTCCTGAATGGATATCTTGATGAAGATATCTATATGGAACAGCCTTTGGGTTTCACTTCCAGTGATGGAGATCACAAGGTCTGCAAGCTGCAAAGGTCCATCTATGGACTAAAGCAAGCATCTTAGAGTTGGAACACTCGTTTCGATGACGCAATCAAAGCGTTTGATTTCATCAAAAACGAAGAGGAACCTGTGTTTACAAAAAGGTTAGTGGGAGTGCTGTCGTATTTCTCGTACTGTACGTGGACGACATCCTCCTGATAGGAAATGATATTCCCATGCTAACCTCGGTCAAGGTCTGGTTGTCAAAAAAGTTCTCCATGAAAGACCTTGGGGAAGCATCCTATATTTTGGGAATAAAGGTCTATAGAGATAGATCTAAAAGGATGCTTGGCCTATCACAGAAGATGTACATAGAGAAAGTGCTGAAAAGGTTCAGCATGGAAAACTCTAAAAGGGGTCTCTTACCCCTAAGGCATGAAATTCATCTCTCCAAGAAGATGTGCCCCAACATCTGAAGAGATTCAACGCATGAGCAAGATCCCCTATGCATCAGCAATAGGGAGCCTCATGTATGCCATGCTATGTACACGACCTGATATAGCCCTTGCTGTGAGTGTCACAAGCAGATATCAGTCGAATCCAGGTGAAGAACACTGGACAGTTGTGAAGAATATTCTTAAGTACTTGAGATGAACTAAAGATTTATTCTTGGTCTTTGGAGGACCATCAGAGTTAAAGGTAGAAGGGTACACAGATTCAGATTTCATGACTGATGTCGATGATAGGAAGTCAACATCTGGATATGTGTTCTTGTGCAATGGTGGTACGGTGAATTGGAAAAGTTCTAAACAACCGATCATTGCTGATTCTACTATGAAAGCTGAATACATCGCCACCTCTGAAGCTGCTAAAGAAGGCTTCTGGTTCAAGAAATTCATTGCAGAGTTGGACGTGATGACATCAGATGCCATAACACTCTACTGCGATAATAATGGCGCCATAGCTCTTGCTAAGGAGCCAAGGTCTCATCAGAAGTCTAAGCACATAGAGTGGCGCTTCCACCTCATACGTGACTATGTTGAGAAGAAGTATGTCGAGGTGCAGAGAGTAGACTCCGCGGACAACGTGGCAGACCCATTCACTAAGCAGCTGAGTCAGCAAAAGACTGAAGCCCACCTTGAGAAGATGGGCCTAAGATATATGACCAATTGGCTTTAGTGCAAGGGGGAGATTGTTAGATGTATGACCTAGAAGCCAATCTGGCTGACACATTGTTAATTCTAGGTACATAATTTTATACTTGACTATTTATTATTGAATAAATGAAAGGCATCTTTTTCATTCATATTGTTATTGTGTCTATGAATCGTCCAAGGAATTAATAAGATGATGATGCAGATTCTCAAGAGTTGAAAATTTGAGCCATGTATCATTAGTGATTAATTTCTAAACGCTCCTGATCGATGGATCATCACGAGGATGGTGATCGATCCGATGAGATCAGTGCACACATTACTTTTCCTATGGATGGATGAGACTCGAGTCCACGGTGTGGAGACACTGAAGTAATAGTGCAGGTGCTTGTTAGAGAACAAGGGTACTAAGCGTGACCAAGACAAGAAGTCACTTGGATGTCTATCCACTCGTCAGTGACTTGCTTGATGTTGCAGTAGTGTGACTGGTCCTTTGACCTGCGATGCTTCGGCTACTCACAGTGAGGTTATTGTAGTTTGACTGCACATATACATGGTCTCTAGCCATATGGGTCCATGCAGTGTAGATTGGCTGTAGTAGGTTCACTGTAGGAGTAGGGTATGCACCTACAAGGAATCTATCGACCTTGATAGATAAGGAGAGATCCTATGTGATTTATAAGACTGAGTTCGTAAGACCTCGGCCGGGGCAGATTGCACAGTGGAGAAAGAGTTCTCCACTTTCGAACTTAAGTCGAATAAATCTTGACATATGACAGACGAAGGGGTTTGACGAGTTATCCATGACCTCCATCTTGTAGGGATCCACGATAGAAGGACTGTATCACATGATAACTGTACCTAGAGGTTCATCATTCTATTCTGCTGGGTAGCCACTACATGCTGCTAGGTGTCACTGGTGGATGGTGGGATTCATAGGGATTATCTCGATGATCGATAAATCCTGATGAGTAGAGTTGGAATCGTTCCAACCCATTGAAAGGAGTTTTCAATGGTATTGTGATAGAGATCATATTATATCTCACTACCAGTCAGAATAGAACCTATGGGGTCACACACATTAGAAGCACTGACCGATCCGATGGTTGAATCGTGATTAGAAATCACAAGTAATCAATTAGATTGATAAACAGTTGAAGAAGGAGCAAAGGAAATTAATTAATTGGACTTAAATACGATTCCTACTTGGAATAGGATTCTTAGAGTCCTAATTGGATTAGGACTGGGAATCCTATTTGGAGTAGGACTGGGATTCTTACTTGGAATAGGATTCCTAGAGTCCTGATTGGATTAGGACTGGAAATCCTATTTGGAGTAGGACTGGGATTCCTACTTAGAGTAGGATTTCTAGAGTCCTAATTGGATTAGGACTGGAAATCCTATCAGAGTCCTAATTGGATTAGGACCAAAATTAAATAAGTCCTAATTGGATTAGGATTTCTTAAGTCCTAATTAATTATTAATGTAATGAATCAACAAGACTCCTAATTGGATTAGGATTGAAGGGTTCAATTGAGTCATGGTTCATTAAGTTCTAATTGGATTAGGACTTACCTAGATTAAACCCAAATTGGCTCACCCTTGGTCCAAGCCTATTTAGATTAGGACCTAACCATGAGTGACCTTCCTAATCCTCCTTAAAGGAGGATTAGGTTAACCATGAAGGAGGGGCACACGCCCCTCCTCCTTTTCCTTGCTTGGTGCGGCAAAGAAGAGGAGCCGGCGCCCCTCTTGGAAGCTCCACATGCTATTTAAGAGGAGGCGTGGGGGCTGACCTAGGGCATCATTGAAGCCCTCTCCCTCTCCAATTCGTGGCCCCCTCTCCTCCCCTTTCCTTGGTTCAGCCGCAAGCAAGGAAGAAAAAGAAAGGTGGCCTCTTCATCCCCCCTTCCTCCTTCCAACGCAAGGAAAAGAAAGAAGGCTGCAGGAGTTTTGTTCCTTTACTATTCTTCATCCTTCTTCTTCCTCCTCTCAAGCACATTCAAGAGTTGAAAAAAAGAGAGGAGATCAGCCATTAAAAGTTGTCTCTGCAAGGGAGCTAGCATCCCGGGGAGACAAAGAAGCTTGATCGGTTCTTGCTTCGTAGGGATACCCGTAGAGGCCGGGCACTTGAACGGCTTCAAGCGAACCTTCATCCAAAACCACGATCATCAGTTTGCGGTGATCATCTACCCGCACAAGGTGAAGATCTGATCTTCTAATGTTTTAAAAAGTTTTTAATCCTTATCTATCTACGAACGGTTTTCGAACGACGTTCATGCGATGAACGGTTGATCCCGCGCATGCCTCTTCCGCTGCATCTGAAATTTTTTTAATTTTCTGCGGCATGGACGTGTTCCCAACAGTGAGTCGAGATGGAATTGACCTCTCCTGGAAACAGGAGATAATGTCTTGTGATTAATTTAGCAAAACCTTGGCCAGGATAATCCCAGTGAGGAGTCACGGGATATCTAAAGTTAATCACATAATGGATGTACTAATTATAGGGTTGACAGTGAGCTCTAAGTCATCCTGACATTAGGAGTCAAAGGGATTGAATTATACAGTAACCATAGTTTAGGGTTCTAGAATATTTGCTTCGCATATATTCGGCCTATCCGGACGTTGGGTACCATTGCTAGATGGTCACAACGATTAGTGTAGGAAGTCGTTCCTATACTACCGGCTTAGGTTCGAACCTATGAGGTCACACGCATAGAAGATTGCTAATTGATCAAGAAGGCTGATGAATGATTAAGAATCATTCAGAGGTAATTTGGTCAATTCGATTGGCAAATTATCTTATAAAATAATTAAAGTAATTATCGGAGGATTAATTAGTAATTAGATTGCTAATGAACTCAATTAGATTGAGTAATTAGACTAAGGATGAGCCAAATTGAATTAGATTCAATTCTGGGCTCAATCAGGATTTTTGACCTGATTGGATTAGGTCCGAATCAAGAGGACTTAGGTTGACCAAATTAAATTAGATTAAATTTGTGCTTAATTAGGGATTGACCTAATTGGATTAGGTTCAACCCATGGTAATTGGATCATTCTAATTGTTAGGATTTAATTAAATTAAATGGGTTTGATCTGAAACTGTTCGGATCTTGAAATCCACTTGTCACATATCCATGCATGGCGCCATAAATTGATTTTTAATATGATTAAAAATTAATTTAATTTATTTAATGGTGCCATGGGACACTTGGCAACAACAGGGACCTCTTTCATCATTATATGGGTCGAAATGGAGAGATAAATTCATGAAAAGAATTGGATAAGATCAAATTTTCTCTCTTCATGACATATGTCATCCTTATCTTTATCTCACTTCTAATTAAGGTTGAATTTCGAATTTAATCACCACAAAATCACCACGTGACCCTCTAATCTGATTGGGGGCATGGGAATTTCGAAATTGAAAGAGAGAAGTGGCAACATGATGAATGGTTTAGATTAGATCAAGCTTCATCATGTAATGGCATATGAACTTGAATTTTAAATTCAAAATTCAAAACCCCACAAAATCCTCCACAAATATGGGATGGTTGGCATGAAGTTAGAGGGGAGAGCAACATTAAAAGGACCTCCATCAGCTGGTGGTCGAATTCAAGGAAAAAAGAGAGAAAAAGAAGAAGAAAAAAGGAAAAAGAAAAGAGAGGAACCCTAGTTCATGCATGAAAAAAAAATTATGCATTCAATCTAGCTAACTTCTTTCTCCTCTAAGTCCATCACGCCATTAGTTTTAGGGGTCCTTGATAAGAGTCTTTAGATCAGATCTAAGTCCTCTTCAATCCCTTTAAACCTTTCCTCCAAGTTCTTCCAAGAAGGTGGATCAAAAGTTGATAGCGTTGAGAAGATCAAATTTCAGCCTCAAGAAATTCTGCGCAAGCTAGCACTTCCGCAGGATTGGATCTCTTCAGGAACTTCACGTGAACTTCTCGTAGAGGCCATTCGTGTGCGTGGCTGCGAAGTAGAGGATCAGATCCACAAGTTTCATCCATCATAAAAGGTATTAATCCTACATTAATCTTTTATTATGGTGTCAAGATCTAGGTCCGATTTCCCGAGGTTTTATCCTCTTTTGGGGCTCCTCATGGAGATATCTCCAGAATCCATTCAATGGATATTCGGAGATTAATTGGAATAGAGTTTTTAAGTTTCAGATCTGATAGTTAATCATGCATGAAAGTTTAAACGATTCCGGCATAATCCTATGTGTTCTTAAGATGCTGATTTCCAGATTTGATCTTGTAAGCATGCATGAATTAAATTATTTGATTTGATTTTTCCGCTACATTTTAAAACTTAAAAAGAACTATGTATGGCTTGATCCCCCTTATGAAGGGGTACGTAGGCAACCCGATCAGATTCAGCCATGGTTTTTTTTTAAAAAAAATCAGCATGCTTAACACCGAAGAACCTAGGATTCACTTTCAGTGGTATCAGAGCCAGGTTCAAGAGTTGTGACTGATCTTCGGGAACTCTCACGCGTGATCGTGTGACGAAGCGTGGCTCTCCGCCCGGGGGCGTATAGAGATGCGTGCTCTGATAGGTATACATGGGTGTCACCCTATTTTTAATAGGACCGAACCCATGTAGGAGTGGAGACTCCCCCACTTTCAGTGGTATCAGAGCCAGGTTCATGTTTAAACTTTTATGTTTTAATTTTTGTAATTAAATCTGAAATTATGAGCATGCTTAGATTAGATCTAAAGTATTTTTATGATTAATTTAATTGCTGATTATGCATGATTAACTAGATCTGAAATTTTGAATGCATATGATGCATGTTTGTGTTAAGATTTGTAACATAAATAAATCTGAAATCATAATATTGTTTAGATTAGATCTAAATAAAATTTGTGATTCATATGATCTCTGATTTTAATGAATAAATCAGATCTGAAAATAAAAGTAAAAAAATAAATACATAAGATGTATGTTGTTTGTATTAATTCATGTTGTTATGTATATGTGATGCATGAACATTAAATATAATGACTTAAACATGAATTAAATCTGATTACATGTGATTAATTACAAAAACTCAGATCTAAAAATATGTTTTAAGAACTGAAAGATTGTAATTAATATGTAATTAAAAAAAAATATGCAATGATCAAAACTTTCATAAGTCTAAACTTAATTGAGAATTAAGTTTTATGAAATAGAATTGTAACTCAATTAATTGACATTGCATAATTATTTGGGCATATGGGTTAGCTTGAATCAAGTTTCTAGGATTGGGTTAGACCTAAGGTTAGAATCATACATGGATAAATAGAATTAATTGATCAAATCTAATTAAGTAGTAATTAGATTAGGTCAAGGAAATTCTAGGTCAATTTACAATAGTTGTAGATGGATCAAGTCCATGTCTTTGATTAGACCAAGATGAAACTTGATTTAGGCTCAAAGGTGTAGCCCGAGTCATTTGAGTAATCAAATCAAAATTGATTAACCAGTCGATATCTAAGGTAAGTTTGGCAGTTTTGACCGGTGGTTTTTAATTGGGAGCTACTCGCACTGATTCGTCTTTGTCGAGTTAATGGCATATCCCTTCCACCGATCTCACTTACCTGGCTGACATGGTCAATCACATTTTGATTGGATCACTTAATGATTCGAGTTAGCCCATGCCTATAAGGAAAATCAGTTTGACTGATTTAGGTGCCTCCTTAACCGGTTTGAGTCTAATCTGATTTGGTGAAGTCAGTGGAAGAAATTAGACTAATCGGATCTTCTTATCTATCCTAATTAAAAAATCCTCTAAAATTATTAGGCTCTTAAAATGAAATGGTTATGGGGATAACTAGGTCATAGCCTCCCATTAAGTTGGGTGATAATGGGTCCAATGTTTTGAAAATTATTGGAGGCGCGACACGCCTGGTACTTATCAAGCATTGGAATTGTCATTCAATATATGATGAGTTAAGTGTACCTTCAATAGGCAGTCAGGTGAGCCGAGCCACACTCGGGCTTGGTCGTCTATTAGTTGATTAGACTTAACCCTATCATTTAATGGTTGGACCTGACTAGGGTATTCAGTGGAGGCGCCACACGCCTGCCGAAGAACCTAGGGCAAAATTATCACTAGAAGTTGCTTGGTGAAGCAACTGGTTTAGAACCTACCAATAGGTGCATATGGGTTAGCCGAGCCACACTCGGGCCTATATGCGATCTATTGGGTTCTAGTGCCCACTAAAGAATTAGGAGTAATTTTTCAAATTGGAGGTAGAGGCTACCAATTTGTATAAAATAGTGGGAGTATCTTTAGACTAAAGTCCAAGTCTACTGTGTTTAGTCAATTCATATACTAATAGCCAAATTTTCTTTTATGTAGAAATGGCCACAAGTTTGTCACTTCGCTCATTATTGGATAATGACAAGTTGACTGGTCCCAACTTCAATAATTGGTATAGAAAGCTGAAAACTCAGCATAGTCAGACCAAAAGAATTAAGGATGACCAAAGTCAGGCAGAATGCTTCTATTGTAAGAAGCAGGAGCATTGGAAGAGAAATTATCCTCAGTACCTTACCTCACTTGACCCGAACAGGCCAAGCAAGAGAAAAGGGCAATCAGTTACTGATCAAGGTATTTATATGATAACACCTTGTAATTTCTCTATATATGATAATTCGACCTGGGTATTAGATACTGGAAGTCCGTTTAATATATGCAATTCGTTGCAAGGACTTCAGGTCAATGAGAGATTTGAAAACAGCGAGAGATTCCTGAATGTTGGAGATGGAAGATCTGTTCCAGTTCTAGCTTTAGGAAATCTCAAATTCGTTTTCAATTCTCATGTAGTTGTCTTGAGTGATTGTTACTATTGTCCTACATTCTTATTGAATGTAATTTCTGTAGGCCTTTTGGCCATGAACGGTTATGAAATTTCAATAAAGAAATGTTCTTGTGATATCATTATGAATGGTGTTACTGTAATGAATGGACGATTGAGCAATGGCATCTACTTGTTATCACAACCTGTTAATGTAATGTACACGTCAAGTAAGCGTCCTATAATAGATAATGTCACGGATGTCTACCTTTGGCATCATAGGCTAGGTCATATTAATAAGAACAGGATGAACATGTTAAATAAAGAGGGAATCCTCAATGTTAATGATTGTAAATCACTGACAACCTGTGAGTCATGTCTTCTTGGTAAGATGACCAAATCACCTTTTACCGGAAAAGGTGAACGAGCCAGTGATTTATTGACCCTTGTACATTCTGATGTATGTGGGCCAATGAGCACAGATGCTAGAGGTGGGTATTCATATTTCATTACGTTTACAGACGACCTTTCTAGGTATGGTTATGTCTATTTAATGAGACATAAATCTGAAGCATTTGAAATGTTCAAATTGTATCGTAATGAAGTAGAAAAACAAACTGGAAAGAGTATTAAAACTCTTCGATCAGATCGAGGAGGTGAATACCTCTTCAGTGAGTTTTTGACATATCTAGGAGAGAATGGGATTCTCTCCCAATGGACTCCTCCTGGTACACCACAGTATAACGGTGTATCAGAAAGAAGAAATCAAACTCTGTTAGACATGGTTCGATCCATGATGGGGTTGCGAGTCTGCCTATATCCTTTTGGGGATATGCACTTGAGTCAACCTGCTACATTCTAAATAAGGTTCCAAGTAAGTCTGTAAATAAAACACCACATGAGATGTGGACTGGACGTAAGCCAATGCTCTCTCATCTTAAGGTTTGGGGGTGTCCGGCATATGTCAAACATTTGAAAACAGACAAACTTGAACCCAAGTCTGACAGATGTTTCTTTGTTGGTTATCCTAAAGAAACTAAAGGATATTACTTCTACTTTGCTGAAGAACAAAAGTTGTTCGTAAGCAATAGAGCTGTTTTCTTAGAGAAAGAATTCCTTAGTGAAAGAACTAAAAGCTCTAATGTTGAGCTTTGACATTAGTTGACCCACCCGAAGGGATAAAACCCATAGGGTGTAAGTGGATTTTCAAAAAGAAACGGGGCGCAGACGGAAAGGTAGAGACCTATAAAGCCCGTCTAGTTGCCAAAGGATATCGTCAGCATTATGGTATTGACTATGACGAGACGTTTTCTCCTGTGGCAATGCTCAAATCCATTCGGATTATGCTTGCGATAGCAGCACACTTAGATTATGAAATCTAGCAAATGGATGTAAAGACCACTTTTCTAAATGGATATTTAGAAGAGGAGGTGTATATGATGCAACCTGAAGGTTTTATATCTGCAGATGAGTCTAAGGTGTGCAAGCTTCAAAAATCCATTTATGGATTAAAGCAAGCTTCACGGAGTTGGAACATACGATTTGATAAGGTGATCAAATCATATGGCTTCATTAAGAATGAAGAGGAACCTTGCATTTATAAATGGGCAAATGGTTCAGTTATCATATTTCTTGTTTTGTATGTGGATGACATTCTTTTAATCGGGAATAACATTCCTGCATTATAAGGAATAAAGGTTTGGCTATCATCTCAATTTACCATGAAGGAATTGGGAGAAGCATCTTACATCCTAGGGATGAAGATCTATAGAGATAGATCTAGAAGATTGCTTGGATTATCCCAATCCACATACATTGATACTATATTGAAGAGGTTCAGTATGATTAATTCTAAGAAAGGCTATCTTCCGATGGGCCATGGAATTAATCTTTCTAAAAGGGATTGTCCGCCAACCCCTCAAGAAAGAGAGAGTATGGATAGAATTCCATATACTTCGGCAGTGGGATCTATAATGTATGCCATGACATGTACTAGACCAGATGTGGCATACTCACTAGGAGTAGTGAGCAGATACCAGTCTGATCCAGGTAGCAACCACTGGAAGGTTGTAAAAACCATCCTTAAGTATTTGAGAATTACTAAAGATCAGTGGCTGGTCTACGGTGATTCTGACTTAAAACTTGAGGGATATACCGACTCAAGTTTTCAGTCAGATCAAGATGATAGCAAGAGCGTGTCGGGATATATCTTTACTCTTAAGGGTGGGGCCATCTGCTGGAAGAGTTTCAAGCAGCATACAGTGGCAGATTCTACATGTGAAGCAGAATATATCGCAGCATCTGATGCCGCCAAGGAAGCTGTATGGTTGCAAAAGTTCATCACCGAGCTTGGAGTGACACCCTCCATTGATGGTCCAGTGTCTATATATTGTGACAATACTGGAGCCATAGCTCAAGCAAGAGAACCCAAAGCACATCAGCGGACCAAGCATATTCTACGTCGCTACCATTTGGTTCGAGAAATCGTCGAACGACGTGATATTGATCTTCAGAAGATCGACACAAAAGAAAATCTGGCTGACCCATTTACCAAAGTTCTCGGCATCAAAGAGTTCAACGAACACAGGTCGAAGATGGGTATTAGATACTGTGCCGATTGGCTTTAGGCTAAGTGGGAGTTGTTGGGAATTGTATCCTAAATGTCAATTGTCAGCATGTTGATGATTGAATTTTGTAAATGAATTGACAAATCAATAAAGTATTTTTTGGCATTATTCATCATTTTACATCTTCAAATGGACTCTTATATGATGAAGTCCTTAGGACTTATTAATGATAAAGGAGGATTTATCTTCGAGTCTTTAAACTAGTTCGCGACCAAATGATATGCTGTTACAAGGACGACAGCATTATCGAGATTAGGTCATTGTGTGACATATACGTTGGTTGTTCTCTTAACCAATGAGTGTGGAGACACTAGAGTGCCACACACGTGAAGTGTAGGAGTACATTTCACTAAACGTGACCAATTCCGGAACGCTCTACTGTCAAGAGATGTTCCGAGTGGATATGGGTATAAGTTTGGCCCTCTGACCTGAGATCGCAACCTGTGACTAGCAAGCAACTCACTGTACTTTGGTACCGGACTACCTGAATTTCTAATTCAGTGACGGAAGGTCACTGGGTACAGTCAAGTACTTGCATAGTCAGTTGTGAGTCGAGATGGAATTGACCCCTCCTGAAAACAGGAGATAATGTCTTGTGATTAATTTAGCAAACCTTGGCCAGGGTAATCCTAGTGAGGAGTTACGGGATATCTAAAGTTAATCACATAATGGATGTTCTAATTATAGGGTTGATAGTGAGCTCTAAGTCATCCTAGCATTAGGAGTCAAAGGGATTGAATTATACAGTAACCATAGTTCAGGATTCCAGAATATTTGCTTCGCATATATTTGGCCTATTCGGACGTCGGGTACCATTGCTAGATGGTCACAACGATTAGTGTAGGAAGTCGTTCCTATACTACCGGCTTAGGTTCGAACCTATGAGGTCACACGCATAAAAGATTCCTGATTGATCAAGAAGGCTGATGAATGATTAAAAATCATTCAGGGATAATTTGGTCAATTCGATTGGCAAATTATCTTATAAAATAATTAAAGTAATTATCGGAGGATTAATTATAATTAGATTGCTAATGAACTCAATTGGATTGAGTAATTAGACTAAGGATGAGCCAAATTGAATTAGATTCAATTCTGGGCTCAATCAGGATTTTGACCTGATTGGATTAGGTCCGAATCAAGAGGACTTAGGTTGACCAAATGAAATTAGATTAAATTTGTGCTTAATTAGGGATTGACCTAATTGGATTACGTTCAACCATGGTAATTGGATCATTCTAATTGTTAGGATTTAATTAAATTAAATGGGTTTGATCTGAAACTGTTCGGATCTTGAAATCCACTTGTCACATATCCATGCATGGCGCCATAAATTGATTTTTAATATGATTAAAATTAATTTAATTTATTTAATGGTGCCATGGGACACTTGGCAACATCAGGGACCTCTTTTATCATTAGATGGGTCGAAATGGAGAGATAAATTTATGAAAAGAATTGGATAAGATCAAATTCTCTCTCTTCATGACATATGTCATCCTTATCTTTATCTCACTTCTAATTGAGGTTGAATTTCGAATTTAATCACCACAAAATCACCACGTGACCCTCTAATCTGATTGGGGGCATGTGAATTTTGAAATTGAAAGAGGAAAGTGGCAACATGATGAATGGTTTAGATTAGATCAAGCTTCATCATGTAATGGCATATGAACTTGAATTTTGAATTTAAAATTCAAAACCCATAAATCCTCCACAAATATGGGATGGTTGGCATGAAGTTAGAGGGGAGAGCAACATTAAAAGGACCTCCATCAGCTGGTGGTCGAATTCAAGGAAAAAAGAGATAAAAAGAAGAAGAAAAAGGGAAAAGAAAAGAGAGGAACCCTAGTTCATGCATGAAAAAAAAATTCTGCATTCAATCTAGCTGACTTCTTCCTCCTCTGAGTCCATCGCGCCATTAGTTTTAGGGGTCCTTGATAAGAGTCTTTAGATCAGATCTAAGTCCTCTTCAATCTCTTAAACCTTTCCTCCAAGTTCTTCCAAGAAGGCGGATCAAAAGTTGATAGCGTTGGAAAGATCAAATTTCAGCCTCAAGAAATTCTGCGCAAGCTAGCACTTCCGCAGGATTGGATCTCTTCAGGAACTTCGCGTGGACTTGTCGTAGAGGCCATTCGTGTGCGTGGCTGCGAAGTAGAGGATCAGATCCACAAGTTTCATCCATCATAAAAGGTATTAATCGTACATTAATCTTTTATTATGGTGTCAAGATCTAGGTACGATTCTCCGAGGTTTTACCCTCTTTTGGGGCTCCTCATGGAGATATCTCCAGAATCCATTCAATGGATATTCGGAGATTAATTGGAATAGAGTTTTTTAAGTTTCAGATCTGATAGTTAATCATGCATGAAAGTTTTAGCATAATTGTTTAAACGATTCCGGCATAATCCTATGTGTTCTTAAGATGCTGATTTCTAGATTTGATCTTGTAAGCATGCATGAATTAAATTGTTTGATTCGATTTTTCCGCTGCGTTTTAAAACTTAAAAAAAACTACGTATGACTTGATCCCTTTTATGAAGGGGTACGTAGGCAACCCGATCAGGTTCAGGCATGGTTTAAAAAAAAAAAAAATCAGCATGCTTAACACCGAAGAACCTAGGATTCACTTTCAGTGGTATCAGAGTCAGGTTCAAGAGTTGTGACTGATCTCCGGAAACTCTCACGCATGATCGTGTGACGAAGCGTGGCTCTCCGCCCGGGGGCGTATGGAGATGCGTGCTCTAATAGGTATACATGGGTGTCACCCTATTTTTAATAGGACCGAACCCATGTAGGAGTGGAGACTCCCCCACTTTCACCGTCCGCCTAAAAGTACTTAGGTATGCTTATAGAGGATGTAGAGAAAGTGTTCCTCATGGGAGATAGGGATCAAGGTAAGGATCCCAATACCTACAAGAGGCAATGTTAGACATCGATTCCGAGCAATGGTTGGAAGCAATGAAGTCAGATATGGACTCCATGCATTTCAACCAAGTCTGAACCTTAGTAGATCCACCAAAAGGTATAGTACCATTGGGTGTAAATGGATCTATAAGAGAATTTAAGTTCGTATGGCTAGGTAGAGACCTATAAGGCAAGGCTAATGGCGAAAGGTTATAGTCAGTGCGAAGGCACTGATTATCAAGATACTTTTCCACCAGTAGCCATGCTTGAAGTCCATTCGAACATTGCTTGCCATTACTGCATTTCATGATTATGAAATCTGGCAGATGGATGTAAAAACTGCTTTCCTAAATTGATATCTTGAGGAAGATATCTATATGGAGCAGCCTTTGGGTTTCACTTCCACTGATAGTGATCACAAGGTCAGTAAACTGCAAAGGTCCATCTATGGATAAAAGCAAGCATCTCGGAGTTGAAACATTCGTTCAACAATGTAATTAATCGTTTGATTTTATCAAGAACAAAGAGGAACCATGTCTTCATAAGAAGGGTTAGTGGGAGGGCTATTGTAATCCTCGTATTGTACATGGATGATATTCTTCCAATTGGGAATGGTGTTCCCATGCTAACTTTGGTCAAGGTATGGTTGTCTAAAGATTTCTCCATAGAAGACCTTGGGGAAGCATCCTATAGTTTGGGGATTAAGGTCTATAGAGATAGATCTAAGAGGATGCTTGTCCTGTCACAGAATATGTACATAGAGGGAGTGCTGAAGAGGTTCAGCATGGAAACCTCTAAAAGGGGATAATTACCCCTTAGGCATGGGATTAATCTCTCCAAGAAGATGTGCCCCAACACATCTGAAGAGATTTAGCGGATGAGCAAGATCCCTTATGCTTCGGTTATAGGGAGCCTCATGTATACCATGCTATGTACATGACTTGATATAGTATATGCTGTGAGTGTCACGAGCATATATCAGTCAAATCCAGGCAAGAAGCGTTGGATAGCTATGAAGAACAGTCTTAAGTACTTGAGAAGAACTAAAGATATGTTCTTGGTCTTTAGGAGAAGATCAGAGTTGAAGGTAGAAGGATGCACACATATTGATAATAGAAAGTCTATATTAAAATATGTGTAATGGTGGTTTAGTAAATTGGAAGAGTTCCAAACAACCGATCATTGTAGATTCTACCTTAGAAGCTGAATGTTAAGCCGTCTCTAAGGGTGCAGTGGAAACCTTCTGATTCAAGAAGTTTATTACAGAGTTAGATATAATGTCATCAGATGCCATAATACTCAATTGCGATAACAATGGCACCATAGCACTAGCTAAGGAGCCAAGGTCTTACCAGAAGTCTAGGCACATAGAGCAACGGTTTAACTTGATATGCGACTACCTCAAAAAGAAATAAGTAGAGGTACAGAGAGTAGACTCCACAGGCAACGTGGTAGACCCATTCACTAAGCAGCTAAGTCAGAAAACTAAAGCACATCTTGAGAAGATGAGGCTTAGATTTTATGGCTGATTGGCTTTAGTGCAAGTGGGAGATTGTTAGAAGTATGTCCTAGAAGCCAATTTGACTGACGCATTATTTAGTTCTGGGACATAAATTTGTACTTGACCTAATAATGAATTTATTAGAATGGGCATTCTTTTCATTCATGTTCTTATGTGCCCATGAATCATCCAAGGAATTAATAAGATGATGACGCATATTCTCAAGAGTTGAGAATTTGAGGCATGTGTCATTGGTGATTAATTTTTGAATTGCTCCTGATCGATGGATCATCACGGGGACGGTGATCGATCCGCCGAGATTAGTGCACAGATCGCTTTCTTTGATGGACGAGTCTTGAGTCCAAAGTGTGGCAACACTGGAGCAATTGTGCAAGTGCTTGTTAGAGAACAAGGGTACTGAGCGTGACCATAGCAAGTAGTCACTTGGATGTCTATCCACTCGTCAGTAACTTACTTGATGCTGCAGTTGTATGACTGGTCCTTTAATCTACGATGCCTCGGCTATTCACAGTAAGGTTGCTGTAGTTTGACGAGCACATAAACATGAGCCCTAGCCAATTGGGTTCTTGTGGTGCAGATTGGTTGCAGTAGGCTCACTATAGGAGTAGGGGTGCATCTAAATAGAATCTATCGACCTTGATAGATTAGGAGAGATCCTATGTGATTTATGAGACTGAGTTCATAAATCCTCGGCCGGGATAGTATGTACAGTGGAAAAGGAGTTTTCCACTCTCGAACTCAAGTCGAATAAATTTGACATATGACAGACGATGGGGTTTGACGAGTTATCCATGACCTCCGTCCTGCAGGGATCCACGATAGAAGTACTGTATCATACAATAACTGCACCTAGAGGTTCATCTATTCCATTCTGCTGGGTTGCCACTACATGCTGGTAGGTGTCACTGGTGGATTGTGAGACTCAGAGGCATTCACTTGATGATCAGTGAACCCGAATGAGAAGAGTGGGAATTGTTCCAACCCATTGAAAGGAGTTTCAATGATATTGTGATAGGGATCATAAAATATCTCACTACCAGACAGAATAGAACCTATGGGGTCACACACATTACAGGTATTGACCGATCCGATGGTTGAATTGTGATTTGCAATCACAAATAATTTATAATTATCAATTTGATTGATAATTGTTTTAACTCACTAAGAGTTAGTGAGTAGAAGAAGGAATAATTGCAATTGGATTGCAATTTAATTAAATCAATTGGACTTAATTAATTGGGTTTGATCTTATTTAATAAGAGTCCTACTTGCAGTAAGACTCCTAGAGTCCTAATTAGATTTGGACTTCAAATTAAATTAGAGTCCTACTTGGAGTAGAATTCCTAAAGTTCTAATTGGATTAGGACTAAAATTATATGAGTTCTAATTAGATTGGGATTCCTAAAGTCCTAATTAATTTTGATCTAATAAATTCAGATGACTCCTAATTGGATTAGGATTGAAGAGTTCAATTGAGTCATGATTCAATTAGGTCCTAATTAGATTAGGACTCCAAGAGTCATAATTGATTTAATCTTATGGATAAACATGAGGGGACTAAAGGGGCTGAAAGTGGAGCCCACGCACCTCATAAGATGAGGCTTGGGCGTGGGGCATGAGAGATAAAAGGGAGGGGCGTGCCCCCTCCTCTTGGTTTTTACGTGAGAAGAAAAAGAAAGAAACAAAAGAAAAAAAAGGAGATAGACGTGAGCTCCTAATTTGTAGGAGCTCACACCTAGGGTTCAAAAAGGGGAGCATGTGCCCCCCTCCTCTCATCAAAAAATAAAAGGATACGGCAGCCCCCTCTCTCAGGTTGAATTCAGCCGCAAACAAACACAAAAAAAGAGAGATTAAGGGGCGGACCCCGCAAAGGAAAAAAGGGGAATCTCTTCTCTCCTCCTTTTGTGCCGTAAGTGATCCTCCACCTCTCTAGTTGTTCCCTTTTTGTGCCATTAGAGTGCCTCCTCCCCTCTTGGTTTTTGTGCCATGGGAAAGCCTCCTTCCTCTTGGGATTTCAGCCGTGAGCATCAAAGAAAAATAGGGTGGTGTGTGGCTTTCTCTCTTCACCCTTCTTCCATCCACAAGCATAAAAGAAAAGGAGGCAGCGAGATGGGATCTTCCTCCCTTTCAAGTTCTTCTTCTTCCTCTTGAGATCTATCAAGAGTTGATAAATCAAGAGAGGATTTCAGCCATCAAAACATATCTCTACAAGGAATCTAGCACCCCGGGGAGATTAGAGAGTTTGGATTGATCTTCTACCTCATGTGGATACCCGTAGAGGCCGAACGCGTGTGCGGCTTCGAGCGAACCTTTCAACAAACACCACGATCATCAAATTACGGTGAATATCTACCCACACAAGGTGAAGATCTAATCTTTCTAATCTTGTAAAAAGTTTTTAATCTTAATCTATCTACGAACGACGCTCTTCTCATGTGATGAACGGGATCTCGTGCATGCCTTCCGCTGCGTTCAGAATTTTTCTGTGGCGTGCATGGGATCCCAACAGAAAGCATCACACTCACGAATCCATCGGTGGATTCTAACCCTAAACATCTCTCTCCATAGATAATTCATACTATTACATCCATATTAATTCTTAGTTTTTATCATTCACTCTAGCTTATACCCTTTGAATTAATTATTTAATTAAGAAAAATAACTTATCTCCAATTTCTGTGGACTGACATCCGTAATCACTATCCTACAGGATACGTACTATTGCATGGTTTTGTTGCCCAAGGTGACAAGCCAAGAGGGGGGTGAATTGGTTTTTCTAAATTTTTTGCTATCTTACTTTAATCAATTGATGAGTGAGTGAAATTAAACTAATACACAATACAAACACACAAGAAGTATAGTAGTTCGGTGCTCTCCTAAGCACCTACGTCCACTTCCCAAGCGACCCATTGGGAATTTACTATAATTCCACGGATTACAGTTGGATTGTTTTCCGGGCTCACAATCCAAAAACCTTTACACTTTGTTTTTTCGGGATCACCAAAAATCTATGTTGGTTTTACGGGCTCACCAATGAACCTTTACAATTGGTTTTACGAGCTCACCAACAAACCTACACCGTTGGTTTTACGGGCTCACCAACAAACCTTTATAATGTGATTAAAAGAAGAAGAAAGTTGAAACTCCTAGATGAGCAACTATAACAATTATAAGCTACAAAGAAGAGTTTAGAATATAGTTATCGCTTGATGAGACTTCTCTCTTCTTTGTCAAGAATGCTTCACTCTTCAAAGATTGATGGAGCTCTTAATGTTGCTTAGAATCTGCTTTACCACCTCCTTTTGACTCTTGAGTGAAGCACTTGGATGAAGAAGATTAGGGCACTTGTCTTTCTTGTGTAAGCTTTGATATTTTGCAAAAGGATGTTTTCTCTGATGAATAGTGTCCCTTTTAATAGTTTTCCTCATCCATTGGACACCCCCCATTGGTCAGATTTCAAAAACTAGCCATTACTTGCTGTTGGGAGGATAAAAAGTACTTCTGCAGAACTAGCCGTTATGCTTCTGCCCGTGCATGGGCCAACCCAATCTTTCCTGGGGTCGACTCAAATAACTGTTCATCAGACTTGGGGTCGACTCAACTTTCACTGGGGTCGACCCAACTTTCACTTGGGTCGACTCATGCAACATTGGGGTCGACCCTCTCAAGAAACACAGAACCTTGTATTTCAGCCTTCCTTCACTTGGGTCGACTCAACTCTTTTTGGGTCGACTCAAGGTTCAGTTGGGTCGACTCAAATTCCACTTGGGTCGTCCCTCTCAGGGATTCCAGAGAACCGATTTTTGAATGACATAGCCTTTGGATCGACTCATGTTCAGTTGGGGTCGACTCAAGGTTGGGTCGACTCAAGTTCCATTTGGGTCGACCCTCTCAGGGATTCCAGATAACTATTTTCTTGAGGCTTGAAGATGGGGTCGACTCAACTTTCATTTGGGTCGACCCAAGTACTGTTCATCCATCCCATAAGTGCTAGAATGTGCCAGAATATTTCTAAAACGTACCAGGGTCGACTCCATCTCTTCTAGGGTCGACTCCTACTCTGCGCCAAGTGTTCCAAAGGCGTGCCACTTCGTTCCAAGGCGTGCCAAATGTATCGGGGTCAACTCCAAACTAATTGGGGTCGACTCTAACCATATTTTTCTGCACTTTGAAAGTTAATTATGCACATTGAAACAACAATATGATATTCCAAGCAAATTACGATGCATGGCACAATAGAGTTTCATACCCTTAATAGTAGAAATTGCCGAATTGCCCTTTTAGGTATTTTTAACGTGAAACTTTACCAAAATGGATTCTTGAGCTTTCTACCATTCTTTATTACAAATTATATCTCGTTATCAATTCTTGAGAGTGGTTTTGACCATATATTCTTAATGTATCGTAAATGTATCGAGGGTGTGTCATTTATCAATGATGTAACATATTACCTTGTAATATTCAATTAGATATTCCTTCAATGGTTGTATTAATCATCAAAATACCACTATCATCATCAATCTCCCCCTTTTTGATGATTACAAAATATTGAGTATGAGCAGATTGTTACTTAAGTTAAAATCCGTTTTTTAGAAGAGCTCAAGTTGCTGAATTTCAGCTTTTCAAGTTTGAGAGTGAAGTCTCCCCCTTTTTCATCCAAATATTGCCAATTTGAACTTTTTGATTTATTCCCCCTTTCTTTTATATTTGGTTAAAGATGAAACTTTAAAAATTTGAGATAAAACAAGAGTTTCAGATTACGTATCGAGGTATGAGAAGTGCGTGCCAAATTCTCAGTTTTGATTTCAATTTGAGACTTTAACCTTTTCATTGTTACATATTACTCCCCCTTAAGTGTATAATCTTTCCTATTATCATTTTCAATCTTGTTTATCAACTTATTTCTTTCCTTACTTCTCCTCCTTTTTGTTATCATCAAATAGGTGCATGGCAATAGATAAGTAGACACAGTAAATAATAAACATTCAGATTTTACTGATCAAACATGGAACATTGTAGTACATTAACACAAAAATACAATGTTCTTCAATCAAAGTGCAAAGTACATGATCAACACAAAATGCATATGAGAACTAGATAAATCCTAGGCACTAATCAAGGTGCTAACATCAGCCTAGGGGGTATCTAATGGCTGTGATCTAGTCCTCATGCTCCTAGCATAAGTAGCGAGGGAAGGTCGAGCCTGATAGGACTGAGTCTGGCGTGGACCTCGCTGAGCTGGATGACTCTGTGCCGATACCTCTGACTCAGCTGCTCGGGGCACAGATGGACCATGAGCCTCTCTCTCTCTCTTCGTAATGCTCCTACCTGCTGTCTGAGATCGCTAATCTCAGCAGTCATGCTATCCATCCTGCTCCATATCCCATCAGAGAGAGTCCTCACCTGAGCTGATACAAGCTCAGTCATCCTACTCCAAAACTCCTCTGTACATCCCGTAGGTGTAGATGACGAAGGTCCAGCCTCTAAAGGTGCTGTAGGATGATCCGCAGGCTCCTCATCCTCAGGGATGGGGTCTCCAATCTCTGGTGCATCATCCTCTGGTGCATCACCCTCTGGTGCATGTATCCCAGCTCCTGCACGCCCCCACTGCCCGATCACCTTCTCATAACCCATGCGAATAAGGGATCGTGCAGTGTACGTGTCAGTAAATAGTAGATGCCTAGATATCTCTTCTTCTACTGATATGTCATGCTGTCGAAAGACCAGGGTGAGTATCATACCATAGGGCAAGGAGACTCTCGAATTGCATATTGCCTTTCTCATTTGTCTAATTACCATAGCTGGGAGGTTTAGGGAAATGCCCTGAATAACATGCTCCATAACAACCAGATCTCGCTCAGATATGAGATCAAATCTTCCACTCTTCGGAAACAGTATCCGACCTATGAAGTTATGTAATAACCTCATCTCAGCTGATAGAGAGCTAGCTACTAGATTTTCTAAGTAATCAAAATTCTCTCTCTCAAAAATCAGCTGTAGAGCTCTCAACTTGCTCTCTGGTTTTTCCGGTGTAGCTCCTTCGCAGGGGAGATGAAGCAACTCACTCAAGCTTTCTTCTGAAACCCTAACCCTTACTTCTCGGACTTCAGATATAATCCCTTCCATTCCAACTTTCAGGAAGGCATAGAACTCAAGAACCAACCCAGGGTAGATCACCACATCTAGGGAGCAAAGATACTCCCATCTTTGCCTTTGGATCCAATCACCCAACCGGAACCCTTCTTGATCCAAAAACTTGGAGTGGATCCTTCTTCCCGTGGTAACCGGTCTCCCCACATATTTTGCAAGTTAGACTGAAGGGGAGGGAGGAGGAGGAGGCTCTACACGTGTCTCACCTTGTGGAGGCACTGTAGAAGACTCTGTAGCATTTCTATCAACACGGGTTGTCTGTGAAACTCTCCCGGATCGCTTAACCACGGCTCGCTTGGGTCCCATTTGATAAGTGCTTGATAATCTATAATTTAGTTATCTTTCCATAGCACTTATCAATGTTCTTAAACTGATAAATACGTATTTTACCATGAAATTGAATGATCATTGAAATAAATTTAAAATATGGTAAAAAGCAAATAATTCTTTTCTTAAATCAGACTCTGAATTTGTCTCTCTCTTATTTGCAATCTTTCATGAAAATTACAGGAAAATATATAAGGAGGAGATTGTGTTGACCCGGTTTGGTAACCTGATAGAATTGTAGTTAAGCTAAGGTTATAATTAAATGGGTTTTGGTCCTGATTCGATCGAAAGTTATAATTAATTTTGTATGCGGCAGAGATTTGATTAACCCTTTTTATTAGGTCACGGTCCTGTTTTTAGTCTTGTCTGGTCGAGTTCGATCTGAAGCAGCTTAGCAAGAATTAAATTTAAATGACAATGGGCTCAAGGACAAGTCAACCATCATGACCCACCTCAAACCCAAAGTCAATTTCCAACCAATTCCTTACCTATCTTCATATAAATTTATAAATTTAAAACAACAAAAAAAAGGGAAATAATGAATATAATAAAATAAATAAAAATAATTTCGGGAGAATCACTTATTCACTGTTCATATGAACAGTGTCCCGTAAAAACACTGTTCATATGAACAGTGAGAAATAATATAAAAAAAAAGAATTTATTAAAACTGTTTCACTATTTATCTCCTTCCTCCCATTCTCTATCCTTCCCGTGATCCCACCTCACAGAGCGCCCCCCTGCCCGTTCCAGCCACGCGTCACAGCCGACGCTCCAATCCTCCACGCGGTGCAGCCGGTGACCAGATCCTCCGCCTCTTCATCCGCCTGCATCCCCGCCTCCGCACAGCTGCCGTTCCGGGCGTCCGAGACAAGCTACGCATGCTCCCAGCGTATCACGCGATGAACCAGGCCGCCTTCCGTGCACCCAGCTATCTCCCAGATCCCCTCTCATCCCGCGGTGCAGCCGGCGACCAGATTCCCCCAGCTCCATTCCGCTGATCCCGCGGCCCTTCATCCTCTTCGTCCGCGATCTGCCTTCCGGCATCACGCCCCGGAATCAGCCGGCCGTGATCTCTTCTTCCTTCCCGAACGAGCACTCCGGACAGCTATAAAAGGAGGGTGCTAAGGCGTTCGGTGGAGGGGAGAGGTCGGGGAGAAAAACAGAGTAGACCCTCTGTTTCGGTGAAAAGAAGAAGAGAGCCGAGAGGGAAGAAGGGAAAAAGAAATGAAATAAAAAGAGAGAAAGGAGGGGGAAAGAGAATAGTTTTGATATTTTGGGAATAATGGGAGTTGATCAATTTCATTTGAAGATGGGAGGTCGTCCGGAAGCCATGCTCGGCTAAACGTCTAGTCTAGGGCTGGATGAAGCCCTAGCAATGTTACAGGGCATTGTAGTTCTTATTTTCTTTATTATTTTGGAGCTTGTTTAAATTCTTATTATCAATGAAAAATCTTTTTATTATGTTTAAACTTTGAGCATGCTATTTATTATTCATGTTTGCTAAAGTAGTCTAAGATGATCCATGCCTAGGAAGATGAGGTGTACTGCACCCTAAGTTAGCATAATTAGGTAGACACTTCATGCTACACCGAAGATGGATCTTCCTAACACTATTTATGCTTTTATTTTAAAAGGCTAGTAGCCAATATTGCATGCCCCTCCAAAAGATAAAAAAATAAAGAACACAAACCCTGATGCAATGCTATGTGGTGGACTCCAAACCCTAGATCCATTTATTCTGATAAATTCTAATTCGCACTCATAGTTTAATTTAGTTAAATTAAGTTAGCAAATTCTTCTTCTTCATTTATTTTTAAAAGAAAAATAACTTATTCTACAATCCCTGTGGACCGACACCCATAATCACTATCATACAGGGTACGTGCTATTGCGTGGTTTATTTTCAAAATTGAAAGAACCGATCAATTTTTGGCGCCGTTGCCGGGGATTGCTAGCATAGTTATTTTTTCTATCATTAAAAAAAATAATTAATTAAAAAATTTCAAAATATATATATCTAAAATAAAATAAAAAATTATTTTCTATTATTGTTACTTTTTTATCTCTTTTCTCTTCTACTATTTTTTTTTTTTAATTTTTCTTTTGGTCTTATTTGATCAGGAATCGAAGAGGAGATCTGGGCTATCAAAAAGGAATGCTTTAGAGGTTTGCTTAAAAAATTTTAAATTGCTGGAAAAATTTCCTTTGGTAACCTCTAAACCTTTCTTATTTAAATTAATTATTAGCTTGAAATTTTGTGGTGATTGTTTGATTTCAATTTCAGCAAAAGTGTGAATGCATGCTTGATACATATACACAAATTAATCCGCACATAGTAAGGGCAATCACTCCAACAAGATAAGAGCCGGATTTCATCACCGGACTCTTGCCCAACTTAGGTGAACTCAATCTCACATAGTGCCAGCTTAATTAAAATCAATTAGACGTTGGCTCCTAGGGACATTCGAGCTCAATAGGACGAAGATCACCGAAAGTTGCACCAATTTCGCTCTGTGGCTTAGTTGATGTCTAGGCAAGCTTTGTCCCTATAAGGGAGACAGTTCATCTATTCGAGGCAAGTGAGTTTTAAGTGGGACCTTTGCGAACGCATCGTGACCCCTCCACTTACCTGGGAGCTTACCTGGTCAACTCGGTTTATTGGACCGGATTGGAGGCTTAGGTGCCCTCTTCAAACCAGTTAGGAGCTGTCTAGTAGTTTTAGGACAAAGACTAGGATTGATATGCTTTTCTCTTTTATTGCATGCTTGACTGATCGAGTACTAGTGTATGCAAGTGAGTCGTTCTAGAGTACTTGACCTATTACCTTTTGACCCTGAAATAGAACGAACCCTTAGGAACATTCGAGCTAAGATCAGAACATTAGAATCATCCCCACCTCTTAAGATGGCTGAAGAACAACCCAAACTCCTGAGGAAGTACTTTACTCCCACCATTTATACTTCCCCATCTTGCATTCGATTACCTGAAGTAGCAGTTGTACAATATGAAATAAAATCTAGTGTGATCCAAATGCTCCCATCTTTTTATGGGCTCACCAATGAAGACCCATATAAACACTTAGATGAATTCCTTGAGATTTGCACCACTGTCAAGATTTAGAACTTTACTGATGATGCTCTAAAACTTAGATTATTCCCCTTCTCCCTTAAAGATAGAGCCAAACAATGGCTGAATTCTTTAGAAGCCAACTCGATTCGTTCTTGAGATCAAATGCAACAAGAATTCCTAAAAAAATATTTTTCCATAGGAAGAACGAACCAGTTTAGACGTGCCATTACAAGCTTCTCCCAAACTGAGGGAGAAGAATTTTATGAAACTTGGGAGAGATTTTGGAACCTAATCCGTAAATGCCCTCATCATCAAATACCTAAGTGGCAGCTAGTGCAATGTTTCTATGACAGATTGACTGAACGAAACCGTCAGATAATCGATGCTGCATGCGGGGGACTTTCATGCTTCGAAATGAGCATGAAGCATGGCAACTATTTGAAAATCTTAATGAAAACTCCCTCCACCATGCTTCATGTTCTCGTCAAGCACCTCCGAATTTTCAAAGAAAAGGGGCCATTTGTGAAATAAGTCGTTCTATGGACCTGTCTAGCAAGGTAGATGCATTGTCCCATAAGATTGACCAACTAATGATAGGAGGACATGTCGTTAGCTCTTCCCAAGCACAAGTATGTGCTATCTGTTCTAGCCCATCGCATCCTATTCATGAGTGCCCCTCAGCACCCCAATTCCCCGAACTCGTGCAAGAACACATCAATGCTGCTCAAACACAACCCAGACCGGGTAATGATCCATTTTCCAATACATATAATCCGGGATGGCGAAATCATCCAAATTTTTCTTGGAGGCAGCAAGCTTCAAATACTACCCAACCCTACTCCCAAAATTTTCAAAACCCTCAGAATTTTCATCTCTACCGTCCGTCAAATCAATTTCAACACCCTCCTCCTCCAACCCAAAGAAATACAGCCTTTGAGGAGAAGGTGTTGACTGCCCTTCAAGGTTTGGAGGCAAACACATAACTATTGCACTCTCACACGCAATCAATTGCTAAGCTAGAATCCCAAATGGGTCAACTAGCCAATGCATTAAATAAACGAGAGGAAGGTAAGCTTCCAAGTCAACCAATGAGTAATCCAAGGGGACAATACGTGGCTCAAGAAACTCAACTAAATCATGAGCAAGCCAATGCTTTGACTACCCTGAGGAGTGGCCGTATAATAGATAATAAGGTTGGGGAGAGTAACAATAAAGAAGGTGAAGAAGAGGAGAGGAATGTAGCACATGAAAATCCAAAACTTTCTTCAACCAGTCCACCATCTGCCACAACCCACATACCAAAGGCTCCATTCCCTGAAGCACTTAATGCACCCTCTCCCTTTGGCAAGAAGGGAACTTCACTAGAAGAGATGATGGAGGTTTTCAAACAAGTTAAAATCAACCTCCCACTCCTTGATGCCATCAAACAAGTTTCCTCCTATGCCAAATTTTTCAAAGACCTTTGCACCCAAAAGCGAAAATCTAGAACACATGTGCCTAAAAAGGTCCTCTTAACTGAGCAGGTAAGTTTCATTCTCCAACGCAACACCCCTCCAAAATTCAAAGATCCTGGCGCTCCCACTATTTCCTGTGTCATAGGAGATAACTCCATTGATCGAGCACTTTTAGATCTAGGGGCAAGTGTGAATCTTCTACCCTATTCAGTCTATGAAAAATTTGGGTTAGGTGAATTAAAACCTACCTCGGTGTCCTTACAATTGGCTGATCGATCTGTGAAGATACCACGGGGGATGATTGAAGATGTTCTTGTCAAGATAGACAAATTCTATTTTTCAGTAGATTTTATCGTCCTTGACATGGAACATGTGCCCAACCTTAAAAAACAAATTCCTATGATTCTTGGTCGTCCCTTTTTAGCTACAGCCAATGCATGTATCAACTGTAGAACTGGGGCAATGGATATATCATTTGGGAACATGAAAATTAAGTTGAATGTGTTTCATGCCGCTGACCAATATGTGAGGTGTTGACCCCCTAATGGATTTTGATGAATACAAAACACTAGAGTATAATTTTCTTTATATTAACAATTTATTTGAGGATTTCAGGTGTTTAACTAAGAATATTGTTAAGAATTGTCAAGGCATGTTCCCATATTTTTCAAGGATTTTTTGAAGATTTTTTGAGATGAAGAAAACAGATCAGGGACAGCCGAGACGTCTCCGGTTTGTCCCAGAGACGTCTCTGGCACGAACAGGAGGAATTGGCACGTCTGGAGACGTCCCCGGCACCTGGCGAGGCATCTCGCAGGGTCGGAGTCGACTCCCGACTTTGCGGAGTCGACTCTCTCAGAGGCGGCAGAAAGACCAATTTCAAGGGATGCGCGCGAGTCGTCTCCGAAGGACGCGGAGTCGTCCCCGCGAGTAAAAAAGCAGACTTCCCGAGTCGTCCCCAGAGAGCGCGGAGTCGACTCTCTCAGGGGATTCCAGAG
>NW_024069757.1:0-30253 GCF_009389715.1 Phoenix dactylifera
CATCTCACCTATATGCCATACCAGTGTCTCCACACTCCTTGGTTAAGAGGACAACCAACTAAATGGCATACAACGACCTATACTTGACATAGCTATTGTCCAATTAATAGCTTGTCAATCGGTCGCGAACCAATTTAAGGACTAAAATGATAAAACCTCCTTTATCCACTAAATTAGTCCTAAGGACTTCATCACAATACACAGGAGTTCCTATTTGAAGATGCAACACTTGTGATGAAAAGAATGCCAGAATAGATTTTATTATTCATTAAATAAAACATATACATTATTCTTACAATAAAATTGGCTTTGGGACACAATTCCTAACAACTTCCACTTGAACTAAAGCCAATTTGTACAGTATCTAATACCCATCTTCGATTTGTGATAATCGAACTCCTTTACAGAAAGGGCTTTAGTGAATGGGTCAGCTAGATTCTCCTTTCCATCGATCTTTTGAAGATTGACGTCACCTCGTTCCATGATCTCTCGCACAAGGTGGTAGCGACGCAGAATGTGCTTGGTTCTATGGTGGGACTTTGGCTCCTTTGCTTGTGCAATGGCTCCAGTATTGTCACAATACAAAAGAACTGGACCGTTGATTGAGGGAGCAACACCAAGTTGATTTACAAACTTCTTGATCCAAACAGCTTCCTTTGCCGCATCTGATGCAGCAACATACTCTGCTTCGCATACAGAATCGGCTACTGAAAGCTGCTTGGAACTTTTCCAGCAGACTGCTCCTCCATTCAGGGTAAACACAAATCCTGACATGATGACCCAAAGATTGACTTAAAGATTGATTTTGATGATCACAAAACCTTGAAGTATAAATACTAATGTTTGTGTTGCAAGGAGAAAGATATTTATTTTGCAAGGAACATAGCAAGTTGGAAGAATACAAGAAGGCCTCCAAAGTTCTCAAGAAAAGTTGGAAGAAAGCTACAATTCATTGGCCCAAGTTTCAAGTTCAAAGAATTCAAGTCGAAGGAGCAAATTTAAAGAAAAATTCAAAAGAATAGTCCTCGAGTCGACTCCTGGAAGTTTAGAGTCGACTCTGGCACTCTAGAGTTTCAAGAACAGTTCTCGAGTCGACTCCGATACTCTACGAGTCGACTCCGACTGAGAACAAACAAAAAGAAAGAGAGTTAATTTTCAGCGCTACAGTGATCTCGAGTCGACTCCAACTTCAGCGGAGTCGACTCCCAGCTACAGTGCCGGCAGACTACTATTCACAGGTCGACTCTTGTTTCAGCCGAGTCGACTTCTACTTCAGCCGAGTCGACTCGAGCACGCTGGGAGGCATAACGGCTAGTTTTTTCTTGATTCCAACGGCTCTATTTTTATCTCTAACGGCTAGATTTTTGTTAGGACTCCCTCTAAAGCTATAAAATCAAGAGGAGAGCTAGGGGAGAAGGTATGGAAGTGGGAGAAAACATTTAGGAAAGATATTTGAAAGAGATTACAAGAAAAATCTCCCATAAGCACAAAAGGGCCATTCAAAGTAAAATAGAGAGAAGAAGAGCATCCAAGTGAATCCCAAAGCTTCCTCTCCATCCGTGTGCTGCCTCGGAGATCCTCTACTTCGTGCAAAATCAGAAGAGGGGCAAGTGAAGAAGAAGCCGAGTTCCTCCATCTACAAATTAGTTTGAGGGCTTCTTCCCTTTACTTTACTTGTTTATATTTGCTATATTCGCTTATTTGAGAAGCTTGTACTTGATTTAAACTCTTGCTCTAAATATCTTGTAACTTGATTCAATCAAGGGATTGAATCAAGGGGTTAAGATTTGTTGGTGAGCCAAAGAGAAAAACCAACGTTGTAAGGTTGTGGTTGGTGAGCCTTTGGGGAAAACCAACCGGGTTGATTGTGAACCCGGAAAACAATCATTGTAAGGTTGTGGTTGGTGAGCCTTTGGGAAAACCAACTGGGTTGGATTGTGAGCCCGTGAAAACAATCGGTTGGTTCTAGTCGGTGAGCCTGTGAAAACCGACCGAGTTCGTTGTGATCTCGCAAAACAACAAGTTAGGTTGTGAGCTTGTAAAACAACCGACTGTAATCTAAGGGATTATAGTGAAATTCCCAAGAGGTCTTGGGGAGTGGATGTAGGTGCTGGGGTACACCGAACCACTATACATCTTTGCGTTTGTGATGCCTTATCTCTTGTATTTCATGCCTTCCATTCATGCTTGATTGTGTAATATCTCTAGCTATGTTTTCTGTAGAGTTATAAGTGATTTGCTTAGCTTCCACTCCATTCTTACCATACACATAGATTAAAATTGATCATACAACTATAAGTTAATTTTAGATCAATTGCACCCTAAAGCCATAGTATAATTGCTCTAGCTTAATCTTCCACTGCTTTACTTGTAATTGCCTAAAGATTAAGTAAATAACATCTTATTATTCCGCTGCATTCTATTCAAAGTAAAAATTAGAAAACTTAATTTTTAGAAAACCCAATTCACCCCCCCTCTTGGGTTGTCACCTTGGGC
The DNA here is from genome assembly GCF_009389715.1 of Phoenix dactylifera. Taxonomy (NCBI): domain Eukaryota; kingdom Viridiplantae; phylum Streptophyta; class Magnoliopsida; order Arecales; family Arecaceae; genus Phoenix; species Phoenix dactylifera. The sequence continues at coordinate 2,497 of NW_024069757.1, forward strand.
AACAAGTGGTATCAGAGCAGGTGCTCAAGATTAATTGTTGATCTCACGATCAAGAGCCAAAGATCATGACAACTCAAATAGATAGTTTTCTAGAAGAGGGACAGTTAATTGATAGACCTCCACTGTTTAATGGCATAAACTACACATATTGGAAAGCACGCATGCGCATTTTTATTCAATCACAAAACTATTATTTATGAAAAATCATAATAAATGACCTTCACTCACTCTCTCAAACTATTAATGAAAAGGACTTAGCACAATTGAATGCTAATGCTATGAACATATTATATTGTGCTATTCATGAAACGAAGTTTAATGAAATTTCTGCATGCTTATCTGCTAAGGAGATCTGGGATACTTAGAAAATATTTATGATAAATCTCAGATTAGCTCACATGTGCTTCAATTACATACTAACAATGAGACTGCAGAAAAAGGTGTTGAATCTCCCACCTCAGCCGAGTCGACTCCCAGTTTGTCCGAGTTGACTCCTAGAGAAGAACAGTCTGAAAGGCAGAGACACAGTCTTGAAGACCCTGTGAACGAGTCGACTCCAAGTATTTCCGAGTCGACTCCCAAGTTAGCCGAGTCGACTCCAACAAGGCCCGAGTCGACTCCGAGGCAGAACAGTTCAAAAGACAGAGAATCATCTTTTAGGCCTCTGAGAACGAGACGTCTCCCGAAGATCTCGAGTCGACTCTCAAGTCAGTCGAGTCGACTCCAAGTAAACGAGTCGACTCGAGGAAGAAAGAACAACAAAAAAATTCAAAAGCTTCCTAAAGACAAAGAAGAAGAGGAAGCAAGAAGAAAGAAAGAAAGAGATAAAAAGAAAGAGAGTGTTGACCAAGGAAGAGTCAAGCAAGGAAATAAAAGCTAGGAGCAACAATGATGATATTAGCTCCAAGGAACTACAAGAGGTAACTAACTTTTGCTTTATGGCACAAGAAGATAAGGTAAAATCTGAATCTAATTTTACACCAAATGAATTTTATGAAGAATTTTCTTATGATGAACTTTTAAAATGCTTTTCATGATTTGTATGGTGAATGTAGAAAATTAGCTATGAAAAATAAAAAATCTTAAAAGCTAAATTTGGAAATTTCAAAAGAAAGAAATTCTATTGCTGAAATACAAGACAAACTAAATTCTGAAAATAAAAGCTTAAGGTCATTTTCAGAAGAATTGATTCAAAAAAATCATAGCTTAATTAAAGAAAATCAAAACTTAAGTAAAGAAATTAATCAATTAAAATCTTTTATTAATAAATTCACCGTAAGTTCAGAATGATTAAAAATGATGTTTGAAAGCCAATATGTTGCTTATGATAAATCAAAACTTGGCTTGACTCCTTTACTTAACAATAAATCTCTAGAGAAAAAGGTTATCAATTCACCAAGCAAACCATTAAATAAGATAACTTATTTCAAACATGAAAAGAATGAGCATAACAACTTTTCCCATCGTTCTAAACACAATTAAATCAAATGGCAAAGTTATTACTATTAAACAGATTTGGGTTCCAAAAGGAACCATATGTCCTAACTCTGAAGGACCCAAGCAAGCTTGGGTACCCAAAATGAAAATATGAGGATGTAGACATAGGTGTGCCAAGATACCCATGGAACAAAAGAAACTTAAATATACTTATGAAAAGTAATTTAAAAATAATAATAATGAAATCAGTAATCCTTGCATCTCATCATTATTTTTGCTTTAGTATTTGATATGAATTGCAAGTATTGATCAATTTTGTGATATAGAAAATACTTTTGGAAATATAATCAAATCACTTCATTTTATAGTATGCTTTACTCACTATTGGATAAATTGCTAAATGATTAATCAATTTATTAAGAATAAAATTATGAATTCTCTATATGCTTGATTGAGAGTTTTTATCCATGGCATTATTGTTTATTGATCATAGACATAAGAATATGTGCTTAATATGCTCTTAAAAAATTATATATTATGCATTATAAATACTAATATTAAAGTTTTTTTTGGGCATATAAAATTATCTTATGCTAGTATGGATTTAATTTCAAAAGACCTTGTCATTGGCTTACTTAGATTATCTTCTGAAAGGTCAAAGTTTGCTATGCATGTTAAATAAGGAAACAAACAAAAATCGATTTCTAAATCTAATGATGTTGTTTCCAACACTAAATTTTCAAAAGCTTACACTGGCTTTGTTGTTCTGGCACGTAAATTGAAATATTTCTGCATTGGCACAAACTCACAAAAAGGCTTCAAATGAAAAGGGTTTGCAAACTATGAAAATAAAGAAGTATCAAGGCACAGTGTTTGAAAACCAAAATCCTGATAAAGTTTATACAGGAAATAATATTAAATTCAATTATTTCAGCACCAAGGACACCATAAGTAAAATAGTGTTAATGGAACTCTTGAAGAAATGAAAAAGACAATGGTGTATGATAGTCTACTTAAATGATTTTTGTTAAAAGCTATCATCACTGCTTGTCATTGTGGAGTGATTGATTAAAACCCCGTTTGATTTTGATGAGCTCAAAGCATTTGAGTATATCGTGTGATTACTAATGAATTCAATTGAGTGTTTCAGTGAAAATCCTGCTCAGTGTCTCTAGACTTGGTTCATAACCTTTTGGATAAGTTAAGAACTCTGCATGAACCAATGTCTGAGATTCGAGTCGACTCCCGAGTTTCACGAGTCGACTCCAAGCGTATCAAGGTCACTGGCACGAGCTCGAGTCGACTCCTAATCAGTATGAGTCGACTCCGACTGAAAACAGACAGAAGGATAAAGAGCAGTTTTCAGATCTTAGATTCGAGTCGACTCCAGTGGAACGCGAGTCGACTCCCAGCGGTACACAAAGAAAAAGTCAGAGAGCGTTTTATGGACTCTGAGATTCGAGTCGACTCCAGTAACGCGAGTCGACTCCAGCGTGCACCATCGACAACAGAAACATGTTATGGACTCTGAGATTCGAGTCGACTCCAGAAGCTCGAGTCGACTCCAAGACAAGCCACGAAAAGTCAGAAGACCATTTCGGACTGAGATTCGAGTCGACTCCCGAAGCGAGTCGACTCCAAACTGTGCGACCAAACAGAGAACCATGTTCGCTGAGATTCGAGTCGACTCCCAGACAGCTCGAGTCGACTCCAAGACAAGCTTCACGTCAAAAGGCAGAAGACCAACTTTCGGAAACTGAGAGCCGAGTCGACTCCAAGGAAGTTCGAGTCGACTCCAAGACTGGATGAGCCAAAAGACAGAGAATCGGGAGTTCGGGCTCTGAGATTCGAGTCGACTCCCAGGACAGTCGAGTCGACTCGAGTGGACAAAATTCAAATTTGTCCACGGACTTCAGAGGATGAGCCGACTCCAAAATTGCCAGGTCAGCGCCAGAAGTTGGCGAGTCGACTCCGGGTCAAGACGAGTCGACTCCCAGTCAAGACGGCAACTTTAATTCAAACTTGGAACAGTTGCCGAGTCGACTCCGGAAAAGCTCGAGTCGACTCCTGCTACAGCCGAGTCGACTCCTGATCGCGCGAGTCGACTCCAACCCACCAACGGGTCACATTGTCAGGGCTGCGCAGAGTGTGCAGAACAGCCAGAAAAGTAGAAGTAACGGCTAGTTTCCGTGGGGGTTGCTTAAATAGCCACAGAAGACTGTCAGCAAGACAGGAGAATACACATCCACTCCAAGCATTCGAGTTTTCAAGCTTTGCAAGTGCTCTTAAACGAGAAAAAGGGGAGATCTTGCATACTGCTCCACCAACATCTTCCCCAGCATTTCAAAGCTTCCTCCTCCTGCTTTCAAGTCGACCACTCTTTCAAGAGGAGGACCGGAGTTCCAGAAGCCACACCTCTTCACCATCTTAAAAGCGTTTGAGGGCTTTCTAACTCCTTTACGATTATATTGTTTTAAAATCTGCTTTTTTGAGAAGCTATTTTCTGTTTTCTTCTATCTCGTGTATTTACTTGATTCAATCGGGGGATTGAATCAAGGGGTTAAGGTTGGTTGGTGAGCCGTTTTAAAACCAACGTGTGTAAGGGTTTGATTGTGAGCCCGGGAAAACAATCGGGGTTCTAGTCGGTGAGCCTGGAAAAACCGACCGAGTTCGTTGTGAGCTCGTAAAACAACAAGTTTGGTTGTGAGCTTGCAAAACAACCGGCTGTAATCCAAGGGGGTTATAGTGAATTCCCAAGAGAAACTTGGGGAGTGGACGTAGGAGCAAGGGATAGCTCCGAACCACTATAAAACTTGTGTTTGTGATTGATTGTCTCTCCCTCTCATTTCATATTACTCACAGCACATAGTAATTAATTAAATAACTTGCATAGTTTTTAATTAATCATCCATAACGTTTTAAATTATCTAAATTATTTTAAAACCCAATTCACCCCCCCTCTTGGGTTGTCTATCTGGGCAACAAGTGGTATCAGAGCCAAAAACTCTTCCACTCAAGAGTTAAAAGATCAAAATGACAACCCCATTTGGATCTTCTCACATTGAGGGTCAGTCCACCCAAAGACCCCCTTTCTTCAATGGATCCGACTACTCATACTGGAAGGCTAGGATGAGAATATTCATCCAAGCCCAAGACTATGAGATGTGGACCATTGTAGTAAATGGCCCATACATCCCATCCATATATATAGATGGTGTCAAGTACCCAAACTAGAAAAGGATTGGGATGAACATGACATGAGGAAGGCACAACTAAACTCTAAGGCTATGAACGTGTTTTAATTGTACCTTAGACCGAAATGAATTCAATAGGGTCTCTACTTGCAACTCTGCAAAAGAGATCTGGGATAGGCTTGAAGTGACCCATGAGGGCACAAATCAAGTAAAGAATCCAAAATTAATATATTGGTTCATAAGTATGAACTATTTAAAATGGATTCTAATGAGGACAATCACTAGTATGTTCACTAGGTTTACTGACATTGTCAATGGCCTAAAAAGCCTTGGCAAGAGTTATACTAACAGTGATCTTGTTCAGGAAAATCCTTCGGTGTCTACCAAGGTCTTTGGGAAGCTAAAGTGACGGCGATCCAAGAAGCTAAAGACTTGAACAAGCTTCCACTTGAAGAGCTCCTTGGATCCCTGATGACTCACGAGCTCACCATGAAACAAACACAACGAGGAAAGAGTCTTCCCATAAGAAAAAGTAATAGCTTTAAAATCTACTTCTTCTAACAAGGACTTATCTCTGCGAGCAGCAGCAGTGAAGAAGAAGAAGATGAGGAAGATGGTGGTGAGGCTCTTCTTGTGCGCAAATTCAAGAAATTCATCAACCACAAAGAAGTCTTATCATCAAAGGAGAGGGCCCTCAAATTCTACCGGAAGGACAAAGGTAAGGAAAGAGAAAACGAGGGGATTGGGTGTTACGAGTGCAAGAAGCCGGGTCACATAAGAGCTGAATGCCCCTTACTGAAGAAGGGAGTAAGTACAAGAAGAAGAAAGCTCTTGTCACTTACACTATCTGACTCCGACTCATCATTCCTCCTCATCTGACGAGGAACAAGAAGAAAAGGCCAATTTCTGCTTCATGGCCAACGAAGACGAGGTAACTTCCGATACGCATTCCGATTTTTTTTTTGATGAACTTTATGATGCATTTAATGAACTGATGTAGAATATAAGGCCATAAATCTTAAGAATAAAGAACTAAAATTAGCTAATCAATCATACTTACATAAATACGATAAATTAGTTAAGGATAAGGATTTAATCACCAAAGAAAATATAGAACTTAAAACAAGTAATCAACTATTAACTCAAAAGACTAACACCTTAACTAAAGAAAATGAAAAACTAACTAAGGAATTTTCAGAATTTAAAAAATGTAAACAAACCTTAGATAAGGATCTCACTAAAGAACTTAATGATCTAAAAGCCGAAAAAACAAACAATAACCAAAGAACTTAACAAATATAAACCCATAGTTGAAAAATTCACATATAGCTCTGAAAAATTAAACATGATACTAAATAGTCAACGTGCGGTATTTAATAAAGCGGGTTTAGGGTATAAACCAAGGAATAAGCAAAAACTTCTTAGTAACTTCTTTGTAAAGCTGGGAAACAAAAACTAAGAAAATAACCTGCTTTTGTTGTGGTACAATAGGTCATAAAGCAAATGTATGTAATTTTAGGAAAAGTAAAAACTAAAAGAAAAATTAAAAGGGTATGGATTCCAAAAGGAACCAAACTTGACTAACCATGAAGGGACCCAAGAAAACTTGGGTACCTAAGATGACATGATTTGCTGTGTGTAGGAGTGTCTTGCAGCCAAGGTCAACAAAAATTGCTGGTATTTGGATAGTGGCTGCTCAAGGCACATGACGGGTGATAAAGATCAATTTTTCACCCTTGAAGCTAAGAAGGGAGGTGCTGTGACTTTTGGAGACAACAACCAAGGTCACATCATTGGTATTGGTAAAGTTCAAATCACCCCTTCTACTTTTATAGATAATGTTAGATATGTTGATGGTCTTAAGCCATAACTTGTTAAGCATTAGTCAATTATGTGATAAAGGATATGATGTTATGTTTAAACCATCACTATGCATTATAACAAATCCTAATGATCATAGCTTAGTTTTTAAAGGGATTAGACATGGAAATGTATATGTGGTAGACCTAGAAGATCTAGCAAAACATAACCAATGTTTAGTTGTTAATGAAACTAAAGAAAGTGATGCTAGTTGGTTATGGCACCGTAAGTTAGGTCATGCAAGCCATGGACACAATAACTAAACTTGTTAAAAGAGATTCCGTGATAGGTTTGCCAAAATTAAAAATTTGAAAAGAACAAAATTTGTGAAGCATGTCAATTTGGCCAAACAATCTAGGAACTCATTTAAATCTATAAATGTGTCTCTACCTCTAGGCCATTAGAACTATTACATATGGACTTATTTGGTCCAACTAGAATAACAAGCCTAGGTGGAAATAAATATGGTCTAGTTATAGTAGATGATTACTCTAGGTACACATGGGTCATGTTTCTAGCGCATAAGGATCAAGCATTTTCTATGTTTAAGAAGTTCCATAAGGAAGTAACAAATGCTAGAGAATCCTCAGTTATAGCTATTAGAAGTGACCATGGTACCGAATTCGAAAATCAATTATTTGATGATTTTGTAGTAAAAAGGGGATAACCATAATTTCTCAGCACCTAGGACACCACAACAAAATGGAGTTGTGGAAAGGAAAATAGAACACTAGAGGGAAATGGCTAGAACAATGTTATGTGAAAGTAACCTCCCTAAGTACTTTTGGGGAGAAGCCATTAATACTTCTTGCCATATATTAAATAGAGTTCTATTAAGACCCATCATAAAGAAAACACCATATGAACTGTGGAAAAACAGAAAACCAAAGGTTAACTATTTTCATGTTTTTGGATGTAGGTGTTTTGTACATAATAATGGGAAAGATAATCTAGGGAAATTTGATCCTAAATCTGATGAAGGAATATTCTTAGGTTATTCTACAACTAGTAAAGCCTATAGAGTCTTTAATAAAAGAACCCTAGTTATAGAAGAATCTATACATGTAGTTTTTGATGACTCTAGTGACATCTCATCTAGTAAGAAGGTTAATTTTGATGATGATATTGAAATACTTGAAGAAAAGATAGATGAGATGGGATTACAAGATGATCAAAAGTTGATTGAAGGAGAATCATCAAACCAAGAGCCTATAGCGGATCATGGGTTAACAAAAGCTTGGAGGTATGCTCATGGGCATCCTAAGGAACTAATTCTAGATGATCCATCACAACCGGTTAGGACTAGAGCATCCCTTAGGAATTTGAATAATCATCTAGCCTTTGTTTCACACTTTGAGCCCAAACATATAGAAGAAGCCGAAAATGATGTAAATTGGATAAATGCAATGCAAGAAGAACTAAACCAATTTACTAGAAACAAAGTGTGGGGAACTAGTAGAGAGACCTTCTGAATATCCAATTATAGGTACAAAATGGATATATAAAATAAGCTAGATGAAAATGGAATTGTTATAAGGAATAAGGCTAGACTAGTAGCAAAGGGTTATAATCAAGAAGAAGGTATAGACTTTGATGAAACCTTTGCTCCCGTAGCTAGACTTGAGGCTATTAGACTATTATTAGCATATGCATGCTCTAAGGATTTCAAACTATTTCAAATGGATGTAAAGAGTGCATTTTTAAATGGGTATATTAATGAGGAGGTGTATGTAGAACAACCTCCTGGTTTTGAAAACCATCAATACCCTAATCATGTGTATAAACTAAACAAAGCACTTTATGGGTTAAAACAAGCACCTAGAGCATGGTATGAGAGGACTTAGTAAATTCCTATTAGAACATGAATTCTCTAGGGGAAATGTAGACACAACATTATTTCTGAAAAAGCAAAATAAGGATATGTTATTAGTACAGATTTATGTTGATGATATCATTTTTGGTGCTACTAACAATCGCCTCTGCGAAGAGTTTGCTGATTTGATGCAGAGTGAGTTTGAGATGAGCATGATGGGAGAGCTGAACTACTTCCTCGGGCTTCAAATCAAAACAATCTGAAGAAGGCATCTTCATCAATCAAGCAAAAATATATCAAGGAGATGCTCAAGAAAGTTTGATATGGAGGGAAACAAATCAATCAGCACCCCCATGAGCTCATCATGTAAGTTAGACCAAGATGATCAGGTAAATCCGTCGATCAAAAACTTTATAGAGGTATGATAGGTTCTTTACTGTATCTTACTGGCAAGTAGACCTGATATTATGTTTAGTGTGGTGCATGTGTGCTAGATATCAGGCTAATCCTAAAGAATCACACCTAGCTGCAGTTAAAAGAATCTTTAAATACTTAATAGGAACTAAGAACATAGGACTGTGGTACTCTAAAGAATCTAGTCTAAACTTAATAGGGTACACAGATTCAGACTTCGCTGGATGTAAACTTGATAGAAAAGTACCAGCGGGTCTTGTCAATTTCTAGGAGAAAACCTAATCTCATGGTTTTAGCAAGAAACAAAACTCGGTTTGCATTATCCACTGCAGAAGCTGAATATGTTGCAGCCGGGAGTTGCTGTGCACAAATCTTATGGATTAAACAACAATTAGAAGATTATGGCATTAAACAAGATGCAATCCCCATTAATTGTGATAACACAAGTGCATAAATCTAACTAAAAATCCAATTCAACACTCAAGAACTAAACACATTGAGATAAGACATCACTTCATAAGAGATCATGTATTGAATGGTGATGTGTCACTCCACTTTGTGTGTACTGATAATCAATTAGCAGATATTTTCACAAAACCCCTAAGTGAAGAGAGGTTTAGTGTGCTTAGAAGGGGATTAGGAGTGATTGATCCATCCTAGTGGGAGTTTCCACTAGATTAATTGATTTTGATGATGAGAATGAGGTTAAAATAGAGTTTCTATTCAATGATCATCAAATCAGTCCTTAATTAGGTGATTTTCCCTCATTTGGCGCGATTATAGCATGATTTTTAAATACGTGCCAAGGTTAGAGACGACTCGAGTAAGGTTCAGAGCCGGCTCCTAAGGGGGAGTCGACTCGCAGTCGGGATCCGACTTTTTTAACCCTAGGTTTGTCGTTTCGCAAACACTTTTCCTCAAGCCGCCACTGTTCACAAAGCCCTAGAGCCGACTCCTAGGTCATCCCCGATCGTCTCCTAGGCCTTCTCCCGTCGATTCTTCGCCGGACATTGAGTTTCCGTCCGTTCCTAGGTCATTTCCGGTCCGTCCCGAGCTTCCTCTGTCCGTCCTTCATCGTCCTCAAGGTATTTTCTTCCCGTTTAGGTCAAGATGCCTCGTAAGGCCGTCGTTAGGAAGAGTCCCGTCCCGCGGCCGTTCCCGAGCGGCGCTCCAAGGCGCGGCATGATCCCGCGAGGCAACCACCTCCGGATCGTTCCCCGCCTAGGGTGGTTCATGTTAGACCCATTGGCCGGGAAGGCCGTTTCCACCGGGAGGTATGTCGATTTCGACTTCCTCTCCCGGGAAGGATTCACCATAGGCGATAGGCTTAGAGCCCAGGGTCTAGAGTACTTCCTCACCTTGGACCTTCCCACCTATCCTGGCCTAGTTCAAGAGTTCTACAGTACCGTCCATCGGGGAGATGGAGGTATTGAGGGCACCGTATTAGGTGTCCCATTACGTGTCACGGAGGATCTCATTGCCCATATCCTCCACCTTCCATTAGTAGGGGTAGCTCCTGCACATCCTGAGGATAGATTTGAGGCCCTTACGATCGTCTTAGGGCAGCCACCTCAGTCCCCCCTAGATGAAGTATCTGGCTAGCTCACTTCCTATTGAAGTGAGAATCCTTTTGAGCATTTTGTCCAGGTCCATCTTCCCTAAGACAGGGAGATTTGATTTTGTGAATGAGAGGGACCTAGCTATTATGTCTTACATTCTTCAGGACACCCCGGTCAACTTCCCCAAGCTCATTTATAGGTATATGTGTGAGCCCCCTGGATAGACCTAGGCTCTCCCTCCCATACGGGATGATATTCACTCTCCTGTTCAGGCAGTACAAAATTTCCATTCCTGAGAGGGAACCCTCTCATGCCTTGCGATGGACTGATCGCTTGGGTACGGGGACCATGCACAGGATGGAATTTCGGAAGAAAGACGGGATCTGGGTTAGGAAGTCCACTCTCACTGCTCAGACCACCAGACCATCACCCAGTCCTGAGCCAGATTTTGACTACCCAGACTCCCCAGACCATCCAGACCTTCCATCCACTCCTCCTGCTCCTACTACCTCTACCGGACCTTCCTCCTCAGCTCCACCACCTATGGAGGTCCGTATTGATCCAGAGCAGCTCCGGGAGCTGCGGCAGGAGATCGTCCGAGATTTGAGAGACGAGCTGCTCCGGGAGCTCCGAGGTTCCGTGCCAGCTCCCACTCCTGCACCCACTCCTGCTCCCACTCCATCCTCTGCATTGGTGCCATCCTTGACCGCCGTAACAGACATGACGGCTAAAGTGCGGGAAGAGATATATAATATGAGGGATTTGATGCAGGCCCAGTTCCGCAACATGAGTAAGATCACGAGCACCACTCGACAGTTTCGAGAGGAGATAGGCCGTGACATGCACACCACCACCGAGGGGCCGAGCGCTTGTCGAATGTACTCATCGACAAGCTGGATGCACTTCAGACCTCGGTGACTGGGCTTCAGACGTCGGTGACCGAGCTTTCCACTACGCACAGCAGAGCCACCACGTCTATCATCACACAGCTTGGCCATGTGACAGAGGCAGTCGCCCTCCTCATGGAGCAGAGCCGATTGAGAGGAGGAGTCACATCCTCGAGAGGTGGAGATGCATCCTCGAGAGGAGGAGCCACATCCTCGAGAGGAGGAGCTACATCCTCCAGAGGAGGAGATGTATCCTCGAGAGGTGGAGCCACATCCTCGAGGAGGTCATAGATGATTTTGAGTGGTGTTTTGTCTTCTTTTGTATTGTTCTTGCTTTACTTATAGTATGCTCAAATGTATTCATCTTCATATCAATACAATGAGTAGACATCTTATCTTCATTTCTGTGCCAATTGACTGTGCCATTTGATGTTTGATTGTGCCATTTGTGCCATTGATTGTGTGTGAGTGCTTCCTTTTTGATATGATGACAAAAAGGGGGAGAAATATGTATAAAATATGTAAAAAGGGGAGAAATATGGATAAAATATGTAAAAGAACTCTTAAAAACACACACAAATTTGTTCTCAGTGGCTCATTATCTGTCTTTTGGAGCTCCTAATGGAGTAATCTCCAGAATCTATTCAAGGAATATTCGGAGATTAGCTGAATCGTACTCAAGAACAAATTGACGGATTTTCCCTCTAAAAACAAAAATTCAGTTCAAAAATTTCAAAGCATTAAAAGGAAATTCAGAAAATCAAAACTAGTTGAATGCATATGTTGAGGGGGAGAATCTGAATTTTAATCAAGATAAATCATTAATAACATATAAGCCAAACAATTGATTGCATAATATGAAGGCTTATATAATTCCAAATGAAAGGGGGAGCTTTAACTCCGAAATTTAAATGTTTCACACCTTTCAAACTTGGATAAATTAAATTTTTCAGACATTTGAATTCATTTATGGATTTTATTTCATTACTTATTGAGCAATTCATTTTACATATACTCAAAGTTTTGTCATCATCAAAAAAGGGGGAGATTGTGGAGTGATTGATTAAAACCCCGTTTGATTTTGATGAGCTCAAAGCATTTGAGTATATCGTGTGATTACTAATGAATTCAATTGAGTGTTTCAGTGAAAATCCTGCTCAGTGTCTCTAGACTTGGTTCATAACCTTTTGGATAAGTTAAGAACTCTGCATGAACCAATGTCTGAGATTCGAGTCGACTCCCGAGTTTCACGAGTCGACTCCAAGCGTATCAAGGTCACTGGCACGAGCTCGAGTCGACTCCTAATCAGTATGAGTCGACTCCGACTGAAAACAGACAGAAGGATAAAAGAGCAGTTTTTCAGATCTTAGATTCGAGTCGACTCCAGTGGAACGCGAGCCGACTCCCAGCGGTACACAAAGAAAAAGTCAGAGAGCGTTTTATGGACTCTGAGATTCGAGTCGACTCCCGCAGTACGCGAGTCGACTCCAAGACTGTGCGACCATCGACAGACAGAAAACCATGTTACTGCCTCTGAGATTCGAGTCGACTCCCAGACAGCTCGAGTCGACTCCAAGACAAGCTTCACGTCAAAAGGCAGAAGACCAACTTTCGGAAACTGAGAGCCGAGTCGACTCCAAGAAAGTTCGAGTCGACTCCAAAACTGGATGAGCCAAAAGTCAGAGAATCGGGAGTTCGGGCTCTGAGATTCGAGTCGACTCCCAGACAGCTCGAGTCGACTCCAAGACAAGCTTCACGTCAAAAGGCAGAAGACCAACTTTCGAAAACTGAGAGCCGAGTCGACTCCAAGAAAGTTCGAGTCGACTCCAAGACTGGATGAGCCAAAAGTCAGAGAATCGGGAGTTCGGGCTCTGAGATTCGAGTCGACTCCCAAGATAGACGAGTCGACTCGAGTGGACAAAATTCAAATTTGGGTCCACGGACTTCAGAGGATGAGCAGACTCCAAAATTGCCAGGTCAGCGCCAGAAGTTGGCGAGTCGACTCCGGGTCAAGACGAGTCGACTCCCAGTCAAGACGGCAACTTTAATTCAAACTTGGAACAGTTGCCGAGTCGACTCCGGAAAAGCTCGAGTCGACTCCTGCTACAGCCGAGTCGACTCCTGATCGCGCGAGTCGACTCCAACCCCACCAACGGTCACATTGTCAGGCTGCGCAGAGTGTGCAGAACAGCCAGAAAAAGTAGAGTAACGGCTAGTTTCCGTGGGGGTTGGCTTAAATAGCCACAGAAGACTGTAGCAAGACAGAGAATACACATTCCACTCCAAGCATTCGAGTTTTCAAGCTTTGCAAGTGCTCTTAAACGAGAAAAAGGGGAGATCTGCATTTACTGCTCCACCAACATCTTCCCAGCATTCAAAGCTTCCTCCTCCTGCTTTCAAGTCGACCACTCTTTCAAGAGGAGACCGGAGTTCCAGAAGCCACACCTCTTCACCATCTTAAAAGCGTTTGAGGGCTTCTAACTCCTTTACGATTATATTGTTTTAAATCTGCTTTTTGAGAAGCTATTTTCTGTTTTCTTCCATCTCGTGTATTTACTTGATTCAATCAGGGGATTGAATCAAGGGGTTCAAGGTTGGTTGGTGAGCCGGTTTTAAAACCAACGTGTGTAAGGGTTTGATTGTGAGCCCGGGAAAACAATCGGTGACGGTTCTAGTCGGTGAGCCTGGAAAAACCGACCGAGTTCGTTGTGAGCTCGTAAAACAACAAGTTTGGTTGTGAGCTTGCAAAACAACCGGCTGTAATCCAAAGGGGGTTATAGTGAATTCCCAAGAGAAACTTGGGGAGTGGACGTAGGAGCAAGGGATAGCTCCGAACCACTATAAAACTTGTGTTTGTGATTGATTGTCTCTCCCTCTTCTCATTTCATATTACTCACAGCACATAGTAATTAATTAAATAACTTGCAATAGTTTTTAATTAATCATCCATAACGTTTTAAATTATCTAAATTATTTTAAAACCCAATTCACCCCCCCCTCTTGGGTTGTCTATCTGGGCAACAGTCATACATATGATTTCTATTATATCTATTCTTGATGAAAACTCCTTTTGATCTTCTGAAAAATAGAAAATAAACTATTGCATATCTTTCATATTTTTCAGTCGTACATGTTATGCTTGATATGTTCTTATGAAAATAATGCCAAATCTGATAGAAATATGTCTATCCTTGGATATCATTCATCAAGCAATGCATATAGAATATTCAATGAAAAGATTTTAGTTGCAGAAATATCAAGTCATTTTATTCTTTATGAGACTAATGATTTATTATCAAGATACTAAAATCAAATTATATATGGTTAATCTTTTACATATAACAATCTGAAAACATGTTAATAATTAGAACCAAATTGAGTTTTTCAGAAATGCACTTAATGAAGAAAAATTGATGACTACTAAAAGACTAAATCAAGAAAAGATGAAATAGATCTTGATGAAATTCTTGCATGATTAGAAGTAAAGATCACCATTATCATTTGCTTGCTTTATGAGCTTTATATTCTATCAAATGAGTGTATAGAATGGACTCCTATGTGCTTACTTTATTAAAGAAGATATATGTTAAATAACCACCGTAGTTGAAAACACTCATTACAAATATGATAAAGCAATATATGGTTTGAAAGAAGCATCAAAAGCATGATATAAAAGCTTAAGCAACCTTTTTGATAGAAAGTAATAGTGATAAATCTATGCATCAAAAGAAGAATTTGTGATATCTTACTTGCTCAAAGTATACATTGATGATATCATTTTTGGTTCTACTAATGGAGATTTATATGAAGATTTTACTAAGCTCATGCAAGGTGAGTTTGAAATATGTATGATGAATGAATTAATATTTTCTCTCAAACTCCAAATTAAGCCAAACAAGAAAGGAGATCTTCATTGACCAAAGTTAGTCCACAAGACAACTCTTATAGAAGATTGGCATGAAGAAGGTATGTCTATGACCCCATCTTGAAGAATTTAAAAAGGATGAGCAAAGTGGATCTATTGTTTTAAAGCTGTATTGAATCATGATAGAATAATTATTTTATCATACAGCTAGTAGACCAGATTGTATGCTTATTGTGTGCCCTTGTGCAAGACTTCAGTCTAACTTTAATGAATCATATTTTATTGATAACAAATAAATCATAATCTGAATTTTAATAGAAACAACCGTTTAAGATAAATTGATTAAAACTTAGCTAACATGTCTTATTGATAATGATCTTAAGCAAATAGAATCTAAATTAAATTGATTTTGGAAATAAGAAATTGATTTGATCTTGATGAATCTTTTTATTGCCTCACATGCTTGTCCTTGAACCATCTTGGTTAATGAAACTATCTCTTTAGTTCAAGTGATATGTGCTTGCTGATATTTAGGCAATCTCTTGAGTAAAGTGACTCAACATGCAACTATTGTCATATCTTATATTGAGTCATCTAGTTAAAAAATATATTGGATGAATGTTTTGTATCTTGAAGAAACTAATGACTTTCTTTCAAGAAAGAAAAGGAGTTTGATAATAATGCAGGATCCTTGAGCAAGAAAATGAGAGATTTCAACTTGAAGGATATCTCCATGTAAGATACCATAAACATTCACATGCAAACAAGAGAGAGGACCTTCTTCAGCCAAAAGTTCATACATAAGAAATCGAGTAGGTATTTGACTGAAGAATGCAGAATGAATTGGTAATTCTAGATACCTCTCTCATAAATTAATTGAGCAAAGTCAATAACATAAATCTTATTATGGCATGATTAAGGTCTTTAATCATTAATTTTTGATATCATGTCTATATATGTATTGACTGACTTATACCTTTAGAAACTGTTTCATGGTTTGCCCAAACTAAATTATTTCTTTGCCTATATCATAACCATGAAATACACAAGTATATGCTTAAAATTTTGATGTAAAATAACTTGTGAGAAGTTATGAATCCTTGAGCACAATAAAAATGTTGTTTGCATGATATACATCTATATGATACATAAGAAAAGAAAATGGATATTATTCAAGAGAAGTAAAATCTAAGTAAAGGCAAATACTTCAATCTTAAGGAAAAGCAAAACAAGCATAATATATTCGGCACATTTGTGAGACTTGTGTGAGCATTCTTTTGGAAGGAATAAAATCCGTAATTAATTACACTTAAACAGAAAGAGTTTGAAGTAAACATTTTAACATTTCTATATTGCTCATCATAGGAATGGTGCCAATGGGGAGGCTAGTGGTAGTACCCGGCACTATTTGACCCAACTATTCGGTGTAGGGTATATTAGGGACGGCACAAGAGGGAGGCTAGTGGTAGTACCTCGTGCCCCTTCCAACTCCACCGGATAGGGAGCAAATAGAGCATAGAGCATAAGAAAGTAAAAATGAAAGACAAAGTAAATGAAAATATATAAGAAGAATCAATTCAAATTTTTAGTCACTTGGAAACACACCTTAAGGATGAAATCAGTGCAAGATTATAATTAAATAGGGGGAGTTTATTTGAAAAGAATTGATTTTGATCCTTGACATGCTTACTCTTAATATTCTAATGCATGACTTAACACATAATATATGTTGCATGTGGCATGATGTTTTGAATTATGGGTTCTCAATATTTTGTAATGCTCCATGCTTAGATAATTTGATTAAATGTTTGAAATACTGCATAAATTTTTGGGTATTATTGAAAAGAAATTTCAGATTTGTCATTCACAATCATCTTTAAAATCTGAAAGTTAAATAATTTTGTAAAAAGGAGGAGAGAAAGATATCTCTATTTAGGCAAAATGAATTGATCTTGATCTATCTTTCTACTTGCCTAACTTTGATACATAATATTCTAATACTTGTTAAAATATCCTCCATTTTGTATCGAAACTCAATACTAAATACAAAGATTCTGAAAGTGCTCTAATGTTATTGAAATATGTGTTTTCAATCTTAGTAATTTAAGATGAGCTACAATGTAGAAGATACATATCACAAATTATAATTTTGAGAGCCTTCTTGGAAATTCTTATGAAAATTCAGAATCTGATTTTGTATAAAAGCTTAAACTTAACTTAAAAATGCTTATATCGTTACATCTTTGTAACCTTAGTTATATGGTTCAATGATCGTGTCATTTAGGAGAATAACTCAATATGATTTCTAAATGAAAACTTTAACATAAGAAAAATAGAATTAATTTTGACGCCTTGGTTGATTGTCTCGATACGCATCCGAAACATATCTTTTCTTATCATTGAAATGTACTAATATTGGTCTAAATGATGTGTCTTTCAATGATCTTGATTGCAAACAAATATCTTTAAATATATGATTTTATTTTGATATTAAAAAGATTTATTGTGCTTCATGTATACATTGCTGAAAAACTATGATTAAGAAATTGAGTTCTATAAATATATATACTTCAATGATCATCTATATGTTTTCTCTCCTACATTATTAAAGACTTCCATCAATATATATATATATATTATTAAGAGAGTGAATGATCTTAAGTCTAGAAATATTTCAGCTCACTCAAATGACTCTTAAAAGAAAGAAAATGTAAGTGCTTTTGAAAGAATTTGAGCTTCAAATGAATCATTTTCTGATTAATATTTCAGTACATTTTCTCAAAGATTAAGAGGAAGCATAACTTGTTCTTGAAAGATTAAAAAGAGTGATTGCTATAAATTTTGAATAGTTCTAGATTACTCTACATTCTCGATATCATAGAATTTCAGTTTTATTCACGCTTGTCATTAAAATCTGAAATTCAACAAAAGAAAAGAATGATTAAAGAGGAATGCATCTTTTGAGGGGGAGCTTTAGATACTCAGTATCTTATCCTAAAGTTACTTTAATTTGATGCATACCTTGATTTTTATGGATTGATTTTGATGAACCTCCTTATATAGCAAGACTTGCTTTAATTATATAATAAGTTTATACCTTGAGATGAGTTCTATAAAGGTTGTCTTATCTCAAATCTTGAGTCTTATGAAAATAAGCTGAAACTTATAGAAAATATATTTTTGAGATTGACAATTTTATTGAACATTATCTTCAAATTCTAAACTCTTAAATGGAATGATCAATTAAGGGGGAGAAAGAAAATTTCAGAAGGAGAGATCTTATGGAACTTAATCGCATAAATCTATAACTAAAGGAGAGAGACAGAATACTAAATGAAAAGTGATCCTAATACTCTCCAATATGTATCATCTGAAATTTAAATCTGAAAATCTTTATGATACACCTTGAGGCTTGTTATTTGGTTAATATATCTTATGCATAAATCATGAACCAAATTGCAAGTCAAACAGTTGATCTTAAGAGCCTCTAACTTAATGAAAAAGGGGGAGAATAATGTGTTGAATTTTCTTGAGTATCTCTCAGAAAATCTATTTTGGAATTCACTAATGAGTCCTAATTGGCTTGCTCTTTAGAACTTCAATTTTGTGCCAATTCATATTTTTATGTATCAAAATGTGCTTCTTCTTAAAGGAATAAATTCTTTAAAAGAGCTTTAAAAGAACCTTAAAAGTTTTGAATTTTATGTAAATTCTAAGATATATCATAAATTGCATGAATTCATGTTTTAGTATTTATTCCACAATATTTTTACACCATAAAAAAAAAAACTTTGCAATCATACTTAATATATTGCTCTTATACTCTGAAAATTAGTTAAATTCCTCTCATGTTGCTACAATACTTAATATATTGGACAAAAGATCTTAAATGAACAAGCTTTCATATTTATTATTAAAGAATGGTTAGATTTTCATTCGTGCTTTCTTTGAATATCATTCTTGGTACTTCTTGAATTAACTTGAGAAAGATTCCACCTACACTTGATTTGAAAACTATCTTTGGAACCACATTCGATGTGTTCTCACTATAATTGGCTCTGATCTATGCTCATTAATCTTTTTCTAACATTATTGCCTTGAGTTATATGATTCATCTTCTTGCAATAATTTGACATGCAAATCAGAGTACACTAAGGAAAAAGAATATTTGAGTATCATTAGTTGCTTTGTGCTTAATGTTTCATTACTTTGCAACCTTTTTGATGTTGTCAAAAAGGGGGAGAAATATCTGAGTATATGCTCATAATGCTTTATGTGTTGGTTATGTTAAGATTAAATTTAAAAGCATTATCATGAAGTATATTTTAAAGATATATATTTTCTACTTCAACTTAGCTATGCATTACTTCTAGAACACAATATGTTTATATTGCATATACTCCAAGTTTTGTCATCATCAAAAAGGGGGAGACTGATGACCCAAAGATTGACTTAAAGATTGATTTTGATGATCACAAAACCTTGAAGTATAAATACTAATGTTTGTGTTGCAAGGAGAAAGATATTTATTTTGCAAGGAACATAGCAAGTTGGAAGAATACAAGAAGGCCTCCAAAGTTCTCAAGAAAAGTTGGAAGAAAGCTACAATTCATTGGCCCAAGTTTCAAGTTCAAAGAATTCAAGTTGAAGGAGCAAATTTAAAGAAAAATTCAAAAGAATAGTCCTCGAGTCGACTCCTGGAAGTTTAGAGTCGACTCTGGCACTCTAGAGTTTCAAGAAACAGTTCTCGAGTCGACTCCGATACTCTACGAGTCGACTCCGACTGAGAACAAACAAAAAGACAGAGAGTTAATTTTCAGCGCTACAGTGATCTCGAGTCGACTCCAACTTCAGCGGAGTCGACTCCCAGCTACAGTGCCGGCAGACTACTATTCACAGGTCGACTCTTGTTTCAACCGAATCGACTCCTACTTCAGCCGAGTCGACTCGAGCACGCTGGGAGGCATAACGGCTAGTTTTTTCTTGATTCCAACGGCTCTATTTTTATCTCTAACGGCTAGATTTTTGTTGGGACTCCCTCTAAAGCTATAAAATCAAGAGGAGAGCTAGGGGAGAAGGTATGGAAGTGGGAGAAAACATTTAGGAAAGAGATTTGAAAGAGATTACAAGAAAAATCTCCCATAAGCACAAAAGGGCCATTCAAAGTAAAATAGAGAGAAGAAGAGCATCCAAGTGAATCCCAAAGCTTTCTCTCCATCCGTGTGCTGCCTCGGAGATCCTCTACTTCGTGCAAAATCAGAAGAGGGGCAAGTGAAGAAGAAGCCGAGTTCCTCCATCTACAAATTAGTTTGAGGGCTTCTTTCCTTTACTTTACTTGTTTATATTTGCTATATTCGCTTATTTGAGAAGCTTGTACTTGATTTAAACTCTTGCTCTAAATATCTTGTAACTTGATTCAATCAAGGGATTGAATCAAGGGGTTAAGGTTTGTTGGTGAGCCAAAGGGAAAAACCAACGTTGTAAGGTTGTGGTTGGTGAGCCTTTGGAGAAAACCAACCGGGTTGATTGTGAACCCGGAAAACAATCATTGTAAGGTTGTGGTTGGTGAGCCTTTGGAAAAACCAACTGGGTTGGATTGTGAGCCCGTGAAAACAATCGGTTGGTTCTAGTCGGTGAGCCTGTGAAAACCGACCGAGTTCGTTGTGATCTCGCAAAACAACAAGTTAGGTTGTGAGCTTGTAAAACAACCGACTGTAATCTAAGGGATTATAGTGAAATTCCCAAGAGGTCTTGGGGAGTGGATGTAGGTGCTGGGGTACACCGAACCACTATACATCTTTGCGTTTGTGATGCCTTATCTCTTGTATTTCATGCCTTCCATTCATGCTTGATTGTGTAATATCTCTAGCTTTGTTTTCTGTAGAGTTATAAGTGATTTGCTTAGCTTCCACTCCATTCTTACCATACACATAGATTAAAATTGATCATACAACTATAAGTTAATTTTAGATCAATTGCACCCTAAAGCCATAGTATAATTGCTCTAGCTTAATCTTCCACTGCTTTACTTGTAATTGCCTAAAGATTAAGTAAATAACATCTTATTATTCCGCTGCATTCTATTCAAAGTAAAAATTAGAAAACTTAATTTTTAGAAAACCCAATTCACCCCCCCTCTTGGGTTGTCACCTTGGGCAACATGACATACTCTTACTGTCATCATGGTCTGACTGAAAACTAGAGTCTGTAAACCCCACAAGTTTTAAGTCAGATTCTCCATAGATTAACCATTGGTCCTTAGTATTTCTTAAATACTTAAGGATGGTTTTCACCACCTTCCAATGGTTCTCACCCGGATCAGACTGATACCTACACGCTACTGCTAGTGAGTAAGCAACATCCGGTCTTGTACATGTCATGGCGTACATAATAGAACCTACTGCAGAAGCATATGGGATTCTACTCATACGCTCTCTTTCTTCGGAAGTTGTCGGACAATCTTTCTTAGAGAGAGAAATTCCTTGGCCTATCGGAAGATAGCCCTTCTTGGAATTCTCCATGTTGAACCGCTTCAACATAGTGTCGATGTACGTGGATTGGGACAATCCAAGCAACCTCTTAGATCTATCTCTATAGATTTTCATCCCTAGGATGTAGGATGCTTCTTCCAGATCCTTCATAGAGAACTGTGATGACAGCTAGAGTTTCACATTTTGTAATGCAGGAATGTCATTCCCAATTAAGAGAATGTCATCCACATACAACACAAGAAATGTGATCACTGAACCGTTAACCCACTTGTAGACACAAGGTTCTTCTTCGTTCTTAACGAAGCCATATGTTTTGATAGTTTTATCGAAACGTATGTTCCAACTTCGAGAAGCTTGCTTAAGTCCATAAATGGACTTTTTGTAGCTTGCATACTTTGGACTCGTCTATGGATGTGAAACCCTCAGGTTGTATCATATACACCTCTTCTTCCAGCTCTCCATTTAGAAAAGTTGTTTTCACATCCATTTGTCAGATTTCATAATCCATATATGCTGCTATAGCTAGCATGATCCGAATAGATTTTAGCATTGCCATAGGGGAAAAAGTTTCGTCATAATCGATACCATAACGTTGACGATATCCCTTGGCAACCAGACGGGCTTTATAGATCTCCACCTTTCCGTCTGCGCCTCTCTTTCTTTTGAAGATCCATTTGCACCCTATGGGTTTTATCCCTTCGGGTGGATCAACTAGTGTCCATACACTATTGATTTCCATGGACTCCATTTCGGATTTCATGGCATTAAGCCACAACTCAGAGTCGGACCTCTGCATAGCATCCATATAGGTGATCGGATCCTCATTGTTCTCATCGAGCTCAATAGGATCCGCGTCATGGACCAAGAAACCGTAGTATCTATCCACTTGACGCGGTACTCTACCGGATCGCCTTAATGGTGCTTCTACATTGGGCTCCGGGTTTGATCTAATCAAAACCAATTCTGTGGGTTCAGTAGATTGTGTTAAATCTTCCACCTGCTGAACTTCACTAAGTTCAACCTTAGAGGCAACAATTCCTTCACCAAGGAATTCCTTTTCCAAAAATGTTGCCTTAAGTCCTACGAACACCTTTTGTTCATTAAGAAGGTAAAAGTAATAACCCCTAGTTTGCTTGGGGTACCCTACAAAATAACACTTATCGGACCTAGGACCCAGTTTGTCAGTTTGAGAACGTTTAACATAAGCCGGACATCCCCAAACCCTAAGGTATGAAAGTGTCGGCTTACGCCCAGTCCATATCTCATATGGAGTCTTCTCAACAGACTTACTTGGAACCTTATTTAGTATTATACACGCAGACTCTAAAGCATAACCCCAAAAGATAGAGGCAGACTAGTAAACCCCATCATGGATCGAACCATGTCTAACAGAGTTCGATTCCTCCTTTCGGATACACCATTGTGCTGAGGTGTTCCTGGAGGGGTCCATTGTGAGAGAATCCCATTCTCCTCTAGATAAGTCAAGAAATCACCGGAAAGGTATTCTCCTCCTCGATCTGACCGAAGGATCTTAATACTCTTTCCAGTCTATTTTTTCTACTTCATTACGAAATCGTTTGAACATTTCAAATGATTCCGACTTATGCTTCATCAGATAGACATACCCATACCTGGATAGGTCATCTGTGAAGGTTATGAAGTAGGCATAACCACCTTTGGCACTTACGTTCATAGGTCCACATACATCAGTATGTATGAGGCCAAGAACATTGCTGGCTCGTTCACCCTTTCCAGAAAAAGGTGACTTGGTCATTTAACCCAGTAGACAGGATTCACAAGTTAGCAATGATTCACAATCATTGATTTCTAAAATGCCTTGTTGGGCTAGCTTGTTTATCCTGTTTTTGTTTATATGACCAAGTCGGCAATGCCATAAATAGGTTTCATTGACTTTATCTAATTTAGGGTGTTTATTAGATGTGTACATTACATTCACAGGCAATGATAGAGTATAAATGCCATATTTCATTTGTCCACTGAAAATTTTAGTATCATTCAAAATGATATCATAAAATCTTTCATTTATATAAAAGGTATAACCATTCTTGGCCAAAAAGCCTACAGAGATGACATTCATCAAGAATGCTGGACAAAAGTGACAATCATCTAACATAACTACTCCAGACTCAAAAAACAACTCAATGACTCCTAAAGCTAGGACTGGAACAGATCTTCCATCACCAATATTTAGAAATCGATCGCCGTTCTTGAATCTTCTACTTACTTGAAGTCCCTGCAAAGAATTGCAAATATTAATTGGACTTCCGGTATCCAATACCCAGGTAGTAGAATCATAAACAGAAAAATTACAAGGTGTTATCATATAATTACCTTGTGCAGCAACTGTTTGCTGCATTTTCTTCTTTGGCCTGTTGGATCAAGGGATGCTAAATAAGCCGGACAGTTCCGCTTCTAGTGACCCTGCTTCTTGCAGAAGAAGCATTCTGCCTTACTCTGATCAGATTTCTGCTTCATAGTCTGTTTGGGCTTAGAAGCCCCAGCACGAACTTTATTTACCTTCTTTTTCTTTCCTTTCTTAAAGGAAGAACGACCTGCAGAAGTTCCACCCACCACATTCACCGACCGTTTAAAGAGTTGGTGATCCTTCTCATAGGTCTGCAGTAAACCTAGCAATCCATGATAGGATACTGCAGGTTTAGTCATTCTATAATGACTAAGGAAGGTCAGGTAGGATTTGGGAAGTGAGTTCAAAATAGCATCCTTGCCCAATTGCTCGTGCAAAGGAAAACCAAGTTTACTCAGGAGATCAATTTTCTCGACATGTACAATACATGTTCTGTGATTGATTCCCTTCCCTCATGCGGGCATTGAAAATCGACAGGAGGTCTTATGTCGTTCGACATCATCAGGTGTCCCGAAAGACTTTTCAACATTTGAAATATTTCCACAGGCTGTGCTTTCTTCGAATTTACGACTAAATTCGTCATTCATCGAAGCCCTCATGATGCAGCGTACGGTAGTGCGATCATTAAGCCACTTCTGATAAGCGTCTCTGATTGCACGTGGTGCATTTGCTGCAGGTTCCTCAAGGTGCTGGATCCAATATCACATATAGGATCCGCTCGTGCTCTAATACAATTTTCAACTTCCGATACCAGCTATCGAAGTTAGGTCCATTAAGTTTATCATTGTCTAAGAGTGTTCAGAGGGACAAAGAGTTAGCCATATCTGAAGAAAAAACCAGAGCTAATTAGTATATGATTTATTTTAATTCTAAAGACTTGGACTTCAGTCTAAAGATTTCTCCCACTATTTTAGTCAAATTTTTAGCCTCTACCTTTAATTCGAGGAATTACTTTAATTCCTTAGCGGGTACTAGAATCCACATGGACTGTATACAGGCCCGAGGAAAGCTCGGCCAACCCATATGCATCTAAGGGTAGGTACATTACCAATTATTTTTCTAAATAATTTCTAGTATTTTATTTTGCCCCAGGTGGTAATCAGTAGGCGGAGGCCTCCACTGAAAATCCTGGTCAGATCCAACCATTAATGAACTAACTCGATGACACTACCTAATGTATGATCAGGCCCGAGGAAAGCTCGGCCAACCTAATCACAATCAGATAGCTCAAAGAGCTATCAATATAATGAAGGATAATTCCAATATTCAGATGAACACCAGACGGAAGCGTCCTGCATGTCCAACTGAAATACTGGACCAATTATCATCCATTTTAATGGGAGGCTATGACCTAGTTATCTATATAACTATATCATTTAAGGACCTAATAATTTAGAGGATTTTAGAGAGACCGAATAATTCTATATCCTCCCACTGACTGCACTGAGTCATATAGAGGACATAGAATTTCATTGGTCTATGGACATCTAAATCAGTCATAACTGATTTCCTTATTGACATGGGTGAGTACCAAGTCTCAAGATATCTAAATCAAAGCTTGAACGACCACATTGGCCAGGTAAGAGAGATCACGGGAGGTTCCGCCCATTAACCGTCTTTCCTAGACACCAACAGAGTTGGCCAGGAAAGAGGTAGCCCCAATTAATAACCGTAGATCCAACTTGCCTTAGACACCAAATGGTAATGTCAAGTTGATTTAGATAGTCATTGAGAACTCAGGCTCGACCACTGAGCCACAATCAAATCCAATTGAAGTGTTTGGACATGATCAACTAAACTATTGAGTTTGATCAAATTAGAAAAATGAATTTAGTCTAATACAACTATTGATTCCAATTCAATTCTAACATTAGGTCTAACCTAATCAACTAATCTGATTGTGCTAACCCATGCCCCAAAACCCATGTTCAAATTTAAATTTTAATTACGAATTTCAAATTTTGAATTTTAGATCTTTATTTGAAATTCAAATTTTAAATTTTAAATTCAACATTTAATTCTTTATTAAATGTATTATGATCATGGATTCAAGGTGTCAATTTATTCCAAATATAAACAATTTATATTTAAACTTTGTGGTCATAATAAATTTAAAACTGAAATTTCATAAACATCAATTATGCATAATTTCACAAAATAAAACTATTTATTTTATGATACAAATTAATCTCAATTTTGTGCTAGGGACACCTTTTCACTATAAGGGTTAACCTTATAGCAGGACAACCTTATAATTCAGCACAAGATTGATATTTTATCAATAAATCTAGATCTAATCTAAATTTAAAAATTAAATCATGCATAATTCTAGATATTATAGGCCAATTCCATCGGCCAACCTGGCTCTGATACAAATTGAAGGAAAAATATCCCGCAAAATCCGATAAAAACGGATGCCAGGTCAGAAAATCAGTTTTTAAAATTTTATCTATTTATTTATAACAGGTATAAAATAAATAACATAACTATATTATGTTTACCATACCTCGATCCCGCAGCGGAAGATGGTCGAGGTACTCTGGAACAGAATCTGGTACAGGGTCAAGTGCTGGATCAGATACTAGATCGGATGCTAGATCTGGTACTGGATCGGAAACTGGATCTCGAATTGGATCTGGTGCCGGATCTGGCACTGGTGGATCTGGTGCTATGCGAGGCCCGAATGTACGGACTCTCTACTTCACACGCAACGCCAAGAAATGCAGAAAGGTAGGATGATGTCTGTATAGTGCAAAAACCCTTTTTGCAAATAAACCCCTGGAAGAAAAGAATTTCAAAAATTCTTTCTTCCTTTTTTTTCTTTTTTCTTTCTTTTCCTCTTTCTTCCCGTTTCCTTTTCTCTCTTTTACAGGCTACTCCAAAAGATCATGAATCTCCCCTCTCCCCAAATAAAATCTCTAGCTATCAAATGAAGAGAACCCCAGCTATTTATAGGCAAAGAAAAGGCTGAACCAGGAAAGAGAAAACGCCAAACGATTCATGATTTAATTAAATTTTTAAACCGTTTGATTTCATTTAAATCAGCACTACATTAAAGAGTTTTGAAAACCGAAGAGACACGTCTCTTCGGATCTTCAAATGGTTGCAGGATGAGGAAGATCAAGCGGTTAATTTATGTGTTCGGAAGAAGGGAAAAAACGTGGTTCACGGGAGAAACGTTTCAGCAGAAAAAGTGGTTCACAGGCTTATGTGGACCGAAGAAGAAATACAGGAAACGAGTCCATTAATTCAGGAGGGCATCTTAAGTAAATTTCCAATTCAAAATTGACTTTTCTTAAATGGAGTTAATTCAAATGGGCTGAATTAAAATGGGCTTGGGTCCATTATTGGTTCTAAACCAAATTGAAGACCAATTTGAAAGATTTTGGATCCGAAAAAATTCCACATGAATCTGATTCATGTGAAACTCCAATTTAGTTTCAATTTTCAGATCAATCCGAGTCACACTTGGACTAGAAATAAATATGGAATAAATCATCATAAAGCCCCAATTACATTTATTTGAATCCAATTCAAAACCAATACTCAACAAATGAGCCCAAATCAAATTTCAATTACATTAATTGAAACTTGATTAAGCCAGAATACAGACATAATCAAATATACATCCATGAAATTCAGTATGTACCTCATGTTCAGTGCTAGCTTAACATAGACAAAACCAAATCTCACATGACCCACAATTTAATTCTCAATTAAATTGGATCAAGTCTTCCTACTTGACTTATGTGCGTGACTCCGATAGGTTCGAACACTAAGCCGGTAGTACATGAACCATTTCATGCACTATCGAGGTGACCATCTAGTCAATGATACCCGACGTCCGGATA
>NW_024069758.1:0-30298 GCF_009389715.1 Phoenix dactylifera
AGAGGACTTAGGTTGACCAAATTAAATTAGATTAAATTTATGCTTAATTAGGGATTGACCTAATTGGATTAGGATCAACTCATGGTAATTGGATCATTCTAATTGTTAGGATTTAATTAAATTAAATGGGTTTGATCTGAAACTGTTCGGATCTTGAAATCCACTTGTTACATATCCATGCATGGCACCATAAATTGATTTTTAATATGATTAAAATTTAATTTAATTTATTTAATGGTGCCATAGGACACTTGGAAACATCAGAGACCTCTTTCATCATTAGATGGGTCGAAATGGAGAGATAAATTCATGAAAAGAATTGGATAAGATCAAATTCTCTCTCTTCATGGCATATGTCATCCTTATCTTTATCTCACTTCTAATTAAGGTTGAATTTCGAATTTAATCACCACAAAATCACCACGTGACCCTCTAATCTGATTGGGGGCATGGAAATTTCGAAATTGAAAGAGGAAAGTGGCAACATGATGAATGGTTTAGATTAGATCAAGCTTCATCATGTAATGGCACATGAACTTGAATTTTGAATTCAAAATTCAAAACCCCACAAAATCCTCCACAAATATGGGATGGTTGGCATGAAGTTAGAGGGGATAGCAACAATAAAAGGACCTCCATTAGCTGGTGGTCGAATTCAAAGAAAAAAAGAGAGAAAAAGAAGAAGAAAAAAAGGGAAAAGAAAAGAGAGGAACCCTAGTTCATGCATGAAAAAATTATGCATTCAATCTAGCTGACTTCTTCCTCCTCTAAGTCCATCGCGCCATTAGTTTTAGGGGTCCCTGATAAGAGTCTTTAGATCAGATCTAAGTCCTCTTCAATCCCTTTAAACCTTTCCTCCAAGTTCTTCCAAGAAGGCGGATCAAAAGTTGATAGCGTTGGGAAGATCAAATTTCAGCCTCAAGAAATTCTGCGCAAGCTAGCACTTCCGCAGGATTGGATCTCTTCAGGAACTTCGCGTGGACTTCTCGTAGAGGCCATTCGTGTGCGTGGCTGCGAAGTCGAGGATCAGATCCACAAGTTTCATCCATCATAAAAGGTATTAATCCTACATTAATTTTTTATTATGGTGTCAAGATCTAGGTCTGATTCCCCGAGGTTTTACCCTCTTTTGGGGCTCCTCACGGAGATATCTCCAGAATCCATTCAATGGATATTCAGAGATTAATTGGAATAGAGTTTTTAAGTTTCAGATCTGATAGTTAATCATGCATGAAAGTTTTAGCATAATTGTTTAAACGATTCCGACATAATCCTATGTGTTCTTAAGGTGCTGATTTCTAGATTTGATCTTGTAAGCATGCATGAATTAAATTGTTTGATTCGATTTTTCCGCTGCGTTTTAAAACTTAAAAAGAACTACGTATGGCTTGATCCCCTTATGAAGGGGTACGTAGGCAACCCGATCAGGTTCAGCCATGTTTTTTTTTTAAAAAAAAAATCAGCATGCTTAACACCAAAGAACCTAGGATTCACTTTCAAATTTTTTAAGGAGCACAGTTTTGCCTGCCCATGCCTGTCCAAAGCATGGGTCCCAAAGATTCCAATTACGAGTTAATCATTAAAATAATTAAAAAAAGCATATACATAGATTTCATGCGACATGGCTCGATGTACCCATCTGAGAGTACTCGGATATGCACACGTTATGTACCCGAATGGACTCGAATCATTTTCTTCCTTTCTCTCTCTCTATCTTCGGGTCCATTCAGATCGGGATCGGATCCGTTCCAGTAAACCCTAATCCGACACAGAAAATGTTTCGGGTCTAATTTAGGATCCGACCCAGGACCCGCGGATCCTAAAATTTGGGTCGGGTCGGGTCTACAACGGATCAAGTCGGGTCGGGTCACGGGTCGACCCGACCCATTTGCACCCTTAGTCTTATGGATGAATTGGAAATCTTCAAATAACTAGCTTTTATTAAAGCAAGTTTTTATCAAATTCACTTCATAATGTAAAATATATTGTGGGGAAAAAATATTCCTAAACCCTGGTTGATACTTTTAGTTATTTATAATTTAAGGTTTTAGGGTTTAGGGTGAAAGCGCCATTTAAAGTTGATAAATATGGAACTTAGAGTTCTATTATTGAAATCAGCTAGTTATATGAACTTCATTTTGTATGCATGTTAGGTTCTTTGTAGATAGGTATATATCCAGACTTGGTTCAGGTTAGGGGAGTCCATTTTGAGTGCTTGGTTGGCTCCAGGTGGAACAAAATGGAGTTCCTGCGATAGTCTAACTTAGAGAAATGGTTTAAAGTGGCTTTGAACAAGAGCAGCTTAAGCCACTCCAGGAAAGTAAGCTCCTGCTCAACCCACTAACACTAAACCAATCAAGCCTTGAATAAGTTATGCTAAGAAATATTTATATACCTTGAGCTGAGATGATGCACTTCAAACATGAATGCGAAAAATTATTTTCAGATCCCCGGTTAACTTGAACTATTTATAAGCTCTTGAGTAAAAAATACCATGAAGTCACCAGCATTTGCCAACTTCATTTCATATTTTACTTGAGTCTGGCAGGTGCCCCATGGAAGCACCTTAAGTCCTAGAGGTTGCATTGAAAGCCATTTCGAACGGTAGTATTTCCAGGTCTTTTGATTTTGAATAAATAAAAAAATAAATTACGTAGTTTATTCTACAAACAATTCCACTGGTCATGGAGACAATTGAGATGTTAAAGTAGTCGTTATGGAACGTTGTCATCTAGAAAACAGCTTAATGGATTATTAGATATGGCCACACTTCGTCAAAAGCTGAAGTCAGAGTATAACAATAAACACATGGCTGTAAGTTCTGGCAGTCGTATATGTCAAGGTCTTAGAAGTGTTTTGCTGGTGTTCATTGCAAATGTAGTGGACAAATTAAAATTAGACAACGCATTTGATTTTAATGCCTACAAAGTTGGATCATAAAACTTTTCTTTTCTTTGTACGGATTTAAGAGATTATTATATATCAATTGGCATGTATTTAGAGAAGCCAATGAGCTGGGACTAAATGGCCACCTACGTGCGCTAACCACGCCAGCAATACCGTGTGGGACAGAGATGGGAAGCTGCCTCGGGAGCTTCGTGATATTCCCGTTTTTTTTTTTCTATTGGATATATTCATGCACGCGTCGTATGAATTATCCATCGTAAGAAAAAAAAAAAAAAGATAAAAAGAGCACTACAATGACAACATTTTTAAACCAAGTAATCAAAGAACTCATTCTTTTTCTATGGCAATTCATAATTAAACTAAGATACATAAATTACAAACATAATAAGGTGGATTCCAGGCTCTATCTGAGATCATAATTCGTTTAAGTGATGTTGGCAAGCTTTAATATACAAAATAAGCAGTAATTCTTGTTTGTCAGGTTTAAAAAACCTTGATTTTTTTTTTTCCATGAAGCACTTTGATATGATGAGAGTAATCATTTGTCTAAAACATGGATGCCTTCTTGAATGCAATCGATATGGTGCAATGCCGAGGACAATGCAGATGATATATGTCTGATGGTGGCGTGTTCATCAGAATGCTGCCTAAAACTCAAAAATGCACTAGCTAGTTCAAATATATTTGTTTTAATCTCAGTTTATATATATATATATAGAGTTATAGTTATGGTTATAAAAAAAAATTTCTAACTCCTCGGGATGATGTTTTAAAAGTATGACTTCATACCACCAAGGTGGTAGCCCAGTTGGAACGGAGCGTTTGCTTCCAACCAAGTGGTTCCAGGTTCGAAACGCGCGGGCGTCGATTAAATTTGGGGACCGGATGCCCCATGCCTGGACACGGGGTCTGGAAGCGCTACTGGTCGGCTGGTAGCCTGGGTGGTGCCAGGTGTGACGTACTCACACGGAGGGTCGGGTCGGGTAACTGAGCCGGCCCACGGGTGGGGAGGGTATGAGTAAAATAGGTCGGGGTGCCCAACACACGACTCGGTCTACCCGCATCGAACATTCTCCTGGCGGGGTGGGGGCCCAGTGGTTGGGGTTGCTACGCGGGGGTGGGCTTGTCCCTTCCTCCCCCCTTCCCCCTTTTTTTCAAGGCAAAAAAAAAAAAAAAAAAAAAAAGTATGACTTCATAAAAAATATTTGGCTGCATAATTTATTGCCCAATAACGAAAAAAAAAAGGGTTTTGGCTTATTGGCATGATACTTTCATTAAAAGGAAAAAAAGGAAAAAAAAATACGGTAAAACGGACGGATCTAAAATTAATGGACTGGCCTACAAGAAGAGGGCAACCAAGCCGAATCAAAAACCCAACCTAACCTAGCTTTGGTCCATTCCATCAGGTAGCAATCGCCCTCGAGAAAGGAGCAGGCGAGGCCAGGCCGAGCGGCGGAGTCGTACCAACGGCGCCGCGGCCGCGCAAATCCTGCTCGACGGAAGTCCGCAAGAGCCTCCGCGTCGACAGTACGCGCAAGGGGCGCAGCTGGAGGAGGAGCTAATCTAAGAAGAAGAATTAATTACCAGCGCTCTGCCAATGGCGGGTTTTCTTTTTCTTCCTCGCTCTCATTGCTTAGATGCGGGAAAATCCCGTTTATGTCTGGGATTCGTGGCCTCCCTCTTCCTTTTTCTTGAAAGCACGCAAATAATAATAAAAAACTAGGACGTGGAGGAAAAAAAACAAGGAAAAGGAATAGAGCAGACCAGGCTCAGCAGGGCAAAAAACAGCTGACAGTGACACTGTCTCTCTCTGACCTCCGTCTTTTCTTTCTCTTGCTCTCCGCCTAAAAAGCAAGCAAGCAAGCCAGCCAAAGCAGAGAGAGGTAGTGGCTATAATAGTGCTTTTTCTTCAATTTTTCTGTTTAGGGTTTTTGAATGAGGGAAGGGGTTTCTGTGTTTTTTTTTTTAGTCATTCTGCTTCCCATCCCCCAACCAGGCTAAACCTTGTCGGCGCGATTCGGACCCACGGAGGCGTTTCCGGCTCCCATGGCAATGGGCCCCTTCTCCTCCTCCTCCTCCTCCTCCTCATCTACCTCTTCATCCATAGGAGGTCGTCGTGCGCGGAGAAGAAGAAGGGTCCGTTATGACAACTTCTCTTTCCTCTACTGTCTTCTTTTCTTCTTTTTGCATGCACTTTTCAGGCGGTGGCTGGTTGCAGAGAATGGTCGATAATGGGTTTGATTTCTTACGAATCACTAGGATTTATCGTTTGGGTAGTTCTTTAAAGAAAAGATCATTTTGTTAGTTTGTTGGATGGCATTAGTGCCTGCATTGGCAACGGCAATTAATATACTAATAACAGAGAAGGAACTTGCTGTTGCTGGAGACTACACACGACACTAAGGGGTTTTTTTTTAAAATTATTGAGAAGAAAAAAACAAAAAGTGGTGGAAGGAAAAGTAAGTACGCCATGTCAGACACTAGCAGTAAGGAGGGGGAAACTCACTATATGCCACTGGGAAACTCCATTTTTTGTGGAACAAACGCGTCAACTTAGTTATTATCACTACCTCGCAAGGTTTTTTTTTTTGTATTTTAAGAAAAAATGTTTACTGATACTATCTGTGTCTTTGTTTTCTCTGTTTCTGGCTTGAATAGCTATAAATCGTGTCCTTTGACTATGTGATGCTTACTTTTAGGTACTTATCTTTTTACCCTTATCTCTTTACCTTCCTTTGAATTTGAGGGTGTCGATGAGCTCCTTGCAGCCAATCTTCTCACCTCAAGCACCAAAGCGGATGGCCCGCAGTTACCTCCTTCATATTTGTAAAACATGATAGAACACATACATGCACAAAAAACTAACTATTTTTGCAAACTAATTAACATCTATCACTATAAGCTGTAGAGACATTTACTTTCCGAAATAAATAGAAGCTCCAGTGCTTGGTGACGGCTTGATTGGCAACACAAGGAAATAATAATGGTATAAGGTTAGGTGGTATGTGTAATAGTAACTTATAAAGGTATGTAGAAATACCATGAATCAGAAATGTATATGCATTGTAGCAGAAGTTTTCTTTCAAAAGTAAATGAAAAGTTCAAGAAGACAGCGAGTGCAGAAATCTGCAGTGTATTCTTCTAGAAAAAGGATTAGATGGTAAATAATGAAATATAAAGACATGAAGACCATACAAGAAAGCATCAGAGATCGATGAGATATTAAGCAGTTTTCTGAACTCCATTTAGCCCAAGCAAGTTAACCTATTTGACCCGTTACCTGTTGGCATCATGGGTCAACAATTGGGGGCTGGATTTGCCTAAAAATTATTCAACATGTTCACTTGGGGGCAGTTCGGGCAATTTGACTCCACTGTGTCAACTCGCAATCAAATGCTATAAAAGATACGGGACATGAAAACCCCATCTCAAAAGTTGATCTCTAATTCCTTTTTGTCCTCTTCCTTTACTAGTACAATCACCATCAAGCTTTTGTTGGATGGTGCGGAGACCATTTGGTGCTCAAATCATGTAAATAGCCAATTTTGTCACCGTCTCTCTCTTTGTTGATGATGGCCAACAGGATGAAAGAGGGGTTGATATGGTAAATACAGGTGACAGATGGTGAATCTAGCAGGCCATCGGGAAATGGTGGATCTTGTAGCCCGACAAGGCAAGCTAGTATGCCCTTATGGTGGTTGCCTTCTAGCATTTGGACAACGACACCACTTGCATGCGCCATGATAATTTAAGGGTGAAGGGTGGTCAAACTGCTACCAGCAGCGTTGCCTGGGGCTATAGTGGGACTAGGAAGGAGATACTTCAAATGGTAGATGGGAGGATCAAAATAGGAACGGATTTGGGAATAAATTAATAGTGAGGGATTTTGGAGAAGGAAATGGCCTGTCAAGCCAGTCGATGCATGGCTTATGATTTAGCCACCATGAGTGTCGTGGTGGAGGCCAAGATTGAGGGAGGGAGGAGGCAAACAGGTAAGGACTGAAGTGGACAAAATGGCTTCGTTTATAAGAAAAGGTTAAAAGGTAAGCCTCCCATTCGTCAAGGGGACCAAGAATATTTAAAAATTCTGTCAAGGATAAACAATTAAATTCTAGTAAATATAAGAATTGTGTAATGTTTACATATATCATGTA
Organism: Phoenix dactylifera; assembly: GCF_009389715.1. Lineage (NCBI taxonomy): Eukaryota > Viridiplantae > Streptophyta > Magnoliopsida > Arecales > Arecaceae > Phoenix > Phoenix dactylifera. The sequence goes on from NW_024069758.1 coordinate 7,062, forward strand.
CTTTTTCTTAATCCTTTTAAAGTTTCTAGACAATAGATGTATCTTGTCCTTTAGCTTTAACTACTCAACTTTTTAGCCTTATAACTCAACTTTTAGTTCAATTTTTTAAAAAAATTATTTATTTATTGCACTTACAACAACATTTGGATGTTTGCATTATGCAATTAAGCTTAATGTTTCCTGTACTTCCAATTTTCTTCACTTTGTTTACATTGTTTATTACCAAACTAATGCAACATATTATTTGCTTGGTTAACAGCCTATTTCATAGAGTTCTTAAATATCAAATTGTCATTCTAATGGCAAACTAAAAAAATCATTGGATGTCAACCTACAAGCCTACAAGCCTTGTGAAGTCCCTAATATATGCTCAAGTTTGTAATGGGTCAGAGTAAATTCCTCCAGTGAATGCAAAGCTTTTGTATGCTTGCGAGCATGTGTTGTGCCTTTGCTGAGAAGAGGAGCAAGTGCCAACACTCCTCTTAGCTAGTTCACTGGATATGCTCATCCATCTTGGAAAATTTGTGCCCACACATATTTGCAAGTGGGAAATGTCTCAAACACTATACCGTATTAGATTCTTGGATCATGGATTCTTAAGACTGCTGGAGAGTTGGATTCTTCCGAAATTTGAATCCAGGCATGTTTCCCACATGAATCTCATGATAATTAAAGTGGGGCCTTTGGTTGCTCTTTAAGAGTTTGTTCAATTAGTGAAGGCATCAAAAGCTTCCGTGAAAGTCATATGATTTTGTGCTTGAACAAGGTTTTAAGTTCTGATTAGGAATATATATTTAGATAATCAATCTTAAATTTTGTGATTCATGCTGGTGGACTGCCATTTAATTCTCCAGTCAGTCGTTACCGGCTATTGTACCTTTTGTACGCATGCTTGTGACCATTCTTTAGTATGGAACAAAGAGTGATATGTGCTTGTCAGTTATATGAATTGAATCAATTTCTAATTAGTTAGGGAGCTAGGGGTTGAACTGATCATCCCTGGAATGGTGTTGAAACATAATTGATACGTTGGTAAATATTTAATTTAGGGATGTCTTGTATACAGATTGAGAGATGGTAATGCTTTTTCCTCTTATTTTCTTACAGAAGGAAATGTGAAAGCAATGAGTCCCTGTGTTCACATAGCATAAGCTATGAATTTAGTTTAGCCCAGAATTTGATTATACCTTATTGTCAGATCCCCTATGAGAAACTGGTAGGTGAGGATTTGCCTAAAGTGTAAGAAATTTGCCAGGACTCCAAGTGCATTTTAATATTTGAACAACAATAGAGGGGGGAAGGTAGAAAAATAAAAAACCCATTTGACCCCCAACGATAAGAGGCTGGGCATTAGATTTGCCTGTTGGGATACCAAATCGGTTTCTTTATTTTTTAAAAAATCACCATAAGAAGTATATGTGGCAGCAATGCAGCACATAACAAAGATAAGCACTGACAGCCCACCATGGGCTAGGATGACACTAGAGAGATGTGAGCCAGAAGAAGGAGAGCCAGAAATTGGGGAAATAACAAAACTTGAACAAGCTCCAAGTCACTTTTGTTCTTTTTGAGAAAAATGGTGGTTATTCACCACCAAGAGGTGTGAACCTGAGATCTGTCCTATAGAGAGATGGGTTAGTTGTTATATATTGTTTCAGTTTTCGTAGCGCAGTTCGCTAGACATTTTGGATCTATTGGCTTTTCTCATAAACATAGTTTAAAATATGCTTTAGGGGAACTAAAAGTTTGAAAACATGAATAAGTTCAGTTCAGAATTTTATTTGTCTACATACAACTCACAAGAACGATTCCAGTGGTAGTAACTTTATTTTTTTTTCGGCTGAACAAACTCAAAAATAAAAAAAAAGGTGCCAGATATGTCATAAAGCTATTAAAATTGTAATTAATCTCCTGTCATTTTCATTGTAGGCCTATTGTTGATTATATTAGGCATTTGAATGAAGTATCTGTCCCATGTAACTTGCTTTGATAGTTTGATGGATTTGGACATGATTTCTCATCTCATTGTTTTCCAAGTTTTAGTTTTAGTCATGTTACTATAAATGGTAGCTCCTATTTGTGTCATGATAGTTCTGCTTTTAATGTTTTCTTTTCCTCCGTTTTTAGTCCTATTGATATTGTTGAATGAATATGGAACTTGGATACTTGGATTTCTAGAAGTTGCATCGAGTGATAGCAACGAGTTAAACTTTTCACTCTTTGACGATACTTCTAAGAGCTGCAGCTCGATGTCTTAGCGAGCTTGCAAAAAATTTTTATGACCTGTGGAATTCAGTACATGTTGCTATTAAAAAACATGGCCAACATTTTTCTTTCTGCTTGTTTTCTGAATCATATGAATTGTACCCTTTTTTAAATTGTTTTCCTCCTAACAGAATTTTTCCTCACTTTTAGGTATGAAGGTGATTTGAGCTGCAGCAATCATGCGTTCTTGCGTTGATCGCTGGATTCTCTTGTCCTTGATACTAAAAGTGGTTGTATGGCATTCGATGAGGACATGTTAATTTGGAGAATTAGGGAATGAAAGCCATTTGGTCCGGGAGCAATCTGCATATACTTTTGTATCATAATATTGACATATCCAGTGAATGATTCAGGCCAATTCTATATATGTTTAATTTCAAGTTTCAGTTAAATGACTAATTCAGTGCAGGTCCAATTCTTTTTCTTTATTTATGCTTATTTGGCAGTGCACAGCTGCAAATTCTTCTAGTATTTCACCTACCACGCTGATGCATCGGACTAGTATTTTCCCTTTTTTTTTTATCAGCACCAGTATTTGAGGCCATGAATCCCCATAATGGTTTTGGAACAGAGCAATTTGTATCGTGCTTCGGACATAAATTGGAAAGCAGAATAGTTTTAGGGTGATGGTTATTTGCATGTGGCCAGGTGGTATGGGTGGTATTTCTTGAATGGATGGCAGAAATTCGTTGGTACTTCAGAATCATGCTTCAGGAGAAAAACAGATGGTTATTAATTTATCTCGAAGGGTGTACATCTGGCCAAATGGGTGGGGGAAAATTTGAACTTTATGTGCTGTTTTTACCTCAATTACAGGGATCGCACTGGTTCAAAGGCAACCGGTGCCCATTGCTTTTTGCTGTTCCATTTCCCTGTTTAATTGCCAGCTTTCTTGGTAAAGTTCCAATATGATTACGGAAGAGGACAGGTGTTCTAGCCTTCTGCTCCTTTTTTTTTATGTATATATATATATATATTTTTTGATACAACCAATGATTTATGTAACTCTAGTATGAATGCATCTAAGAAAATCAGAAAAAAAAAAAAGATCTTGGAGTGTTTGAGGCAGCTTCGGCTCAATGGTCCAAAATTTTTTATCTGAGTGATCCGTCATAAAAGAAACTATTTAGTCTGCACCAAAGATGATTCATTCACAATCATATTCTAAATATTTCGAAGTAGGGGATGGTGGCATCCTACCTCTCTAGGATGCTCCCAGATACAACTGACCACAATTACTAAGTCATCCTATGGTAGGATGGCATTAGCCAACCACAATTGCTGAGTCATCCTATGATAAAATGGTATTGGCCCTCGGTGACTGAAGCTAGTCTAGGCTTCTTTCAGCTTTGCCTCAGGAACTGAGATATGTTGAAAATTTGGACCCCCTCCACGAATTCAGGGCAGTAAAGAAGACAGCAGGAGAGAAGAGTGCAGTTGTTCCCCTTTTTTTCTTTCAGCAACGCGTATCGTCTCGTTTATTTATTTGCAAACACTTGGCTCAATATTCTGGTGATCAACGGTGAGAAGAGTGCGGCGCAGCAAAGAGAACAACCTCTTCTTACGAGTTCGTATGCAGCGTGACCCCGACCGGACCCAGTGGCTCCTGACCGTCTTAAGCCCAAACCAGTTTTCGTTCAATCCTTGGGACGAGCCCGGTCTGCCTGAACCGAGATTCCTTCGTCCGTCCACAACCCCAAAGCTTAGGGTTTTTTGGAGCAGCATTAGACGGAGACGAGCAAGGCGGCAGCAGAAAGCCTCCTTCCTCCTCCTTCCCCGCTCATCTTGCTATCATTCTCCTCTATCATCACCGTCCTCCTGTTCTTTCTCATTAACCAATCAATGGCGGGCGCTGCAACAACCGAATTATCTTTTTCTTCTTCTTACCGGATGATCAGTCGCGAGGCGGTGGGGAAGGCGGTGGACGCCCTCCTCAAGTGGATGCGGTCGCGGACGGAGCAGCAGCAGAAAGCCCAGCTCCTCGACCCGGACGACGACCTTCTCTACCTCGTCCTCACCCTCAAGCGCATCCCTCCCAAGTCCCGCATTAACCCCTACCGCATCCCCCTCCCTCACCCCCTCCACGACCTCGCCTCCACCTCCGCCTGCCTCTTTCTTGACGACCGCGATCGCTCCGGCCGACGTCGTTCCTCCTCTTGTCTCACCACCGCCGCCGCCGCCCTCGATCGCGCCCGCTGCCTCTCCCTCCCTCTCTCCGACGCCATCCCGCTTTCCGCCCTCGCCGCCGACTACCGCCCCTTCGAGGCCCGCCGCCGCCTTTGCGACTCCCACGACCTCTTTTTTCGCCGACCGCGCCGTCCTTCCCCTCCTCCCTCGCCTCCTCGGCAAGCACTTCTTCAAGAACAAGAAGCTCCCCCTCGCCCTCGACCTCTACCGCCCCGGCTGGCCCGAGCAGCTTCCGCGCCTGCCTCCACGCCACCCTCCTCCACCTCCGCGCCGGCTCGTGCAGCGTCCTCAAGGTCGGCCGCCTCTCCATGTCCCGCGACCAGATCGTCGACAACGTCATGGCTGCCACCGAGGGGCCATGGCGCATGTGCCCAAGACGTGGGCCAATGTGCGCTCGCTCCATGTCAAGGCGGTCAACTCCGTCGCCCTTCCCATCTACCAGGCGGTACCCGAGCTGGGCCTGAAGATCGAGGTGCCTGTGCCTCGCGTGCCTCAGAAGAAGGATGAGATGGAGAAAAGATGCTGCTGAAGATCCCATCGGAGAAGGAGAGGTTGTTCAGGAAGAAGAGAAGCCAAAGATGAAGGAGGAGATGCCCAAGAAGGGAAGGAGGATCCACGAAGTGCCATACATGGACACATCAGATGATCTTGACCTTGGATATGAAGAATTTTTAAATGGCGAGAGCGAGGACGAGGGCATCCTGGAAGAAGAGGGAGGGGAAGCAAGGATGGAGGAAACGATGAATAAGGATAAGACAGAGAAGAATAAGACAAAGGAGGGTGTGCAGGTGGGAGATGGAAAACAGAAGAAGAAGAAGGGGAAGAGAGAAGATGATAATAAGAATCATAGGGAGGAAGAGGGCAACAGAAAAGGAAAGGGTGAGTCAATGGTGGCCGTGGCAAAGAAGAAGGAGCTGAAGAAGGATGGAGAGGTGAAGAAGGAAAAGGATAAGAAAGGCAGGAAAGGTAGTAGTGCTGTTGACTCAGTGACAGATGGAAATTATGATGCTGGTAAAGATGGTGATGTTGATATTCTCTCCGGAGATGATGAAGTGGAGAAAGTGGGTGCAATGAAGAAGTTAAAGAAAGATGATAAGATGAAAAAGGAGAAGGCTAAGAGTAGCAAGAATGATGGTCGTGAGGACGATGATCGTGGTCACAAGGATGGTGGTGCAGAAGAAAGTTATAATGGAATGACTACGTCAAAGAAGGTGGATGAAGGTGACCAAGGAGAATGCAAAAGTGAAAAAGGGAAAGGATGGAATGACAAACAGATGGGAAGACAAGGTGGTGAAGAAGATCAAGAGGACTAAGTTGAGACATGAAACTGATTGATGGGGTTTTGAAGGAGCTAGATATCTATTTTTTCTGAGTTCAACTGGTGACTGGCTGTGTATTTCATGGCCTATTCTTTCAGGTTTTGGTATTATCCTATCCAATTTAGATAGTTAAATTTCAGTGGCAGAATTTTTTTTTCCCCAGTGAAGAAAGAGGCTGTTGATTACTTTTTTTCAATCATTTATCTTATATAGTTGGTTGAGTTAACGAAAACAGTTGGCAGTTACTGGTGCTTATTTGATGATGGTTAGTTAGTGGGCACTAATTCCACTAACTAATTATGTATGTCCTCAGCTACTTTGTTAATGTTATTGGAGAGTGGGTTCTCATATTTTTTTGACTTGTTAATTTTTTGATATTTTATTTTCAATGCCATCGCATCAAACATGATTTCTTTCTGCCTGTATAATTCGAAAAACTAAACCAACACTTAGCTGATAAATATGACTCCTTAATGTGACTGTACTAGTCCCTTACTACAACAAGCTTTGTCAAGTTATCTGTGAACAAATTCACAGCAATGCTTCTTTGACCTATTCTAATTTAAAAAGAAAAAAATGATTAAAAGCTTGTAAAAGTTCCTAAACGATTTTATCTCGTTATCTAATCATTCACTATCCCCAATGAAAGATAAAGTTGGTTATTTGAGGTTAGTCTAGTAACATCAAAAATGTGGTATTTAATTGAAATTGTACTTTATAATGCAGTATGTTGGTTTAGAAGTCAAAAAGTTGATTCTAGTTAACCTTTATAAACATGTTGGCGGAGTCTTATTTGTACATTTCATATCATAATAAAGGAGAAAATAAAAGAGATGCTGATTTCTTAGTTGTTATCTCACCATCTTTTTTTTTTTCCTTAGATGAAAAGATCATGTAATTTTCACAAGATCTTAAAAGAGGAAACTAGGAAATTGAAGAATTTGAAGGAAAGGAGAAATAAAATATTTAATGGATCTTCTAGGCTAGCATCAATGTATATGCTTTAAATTTATCTTAAAATCAAAGAAAGGAAGAAGAAGAGTTCAAATTTTGGGCAGATTGTTGAAGAAAAGGAAGGGGACAACCTAATGGTGATGCTTGGTAGGTCATGTAATAATTAAAATTACTTTGTATAAAACATTACCTCTTTTTATTTTCATTTATTGGTTGCCATTTCAGCCTGCTAGGTTACTGATTTAATTGGGTAATCTACTCACCTATCTGCCGAAGTTTTTGTCTCACTTGAAATCTTGAACCTTAGCAGCTATTTATTACATCTTTAGCATAAAACAAAGTAGAAAAAATGGATATGTAAAGGAATTCCCTTACCCTCATTAGAGGAAAGAATGAAAAATTAGAAGTGCACAATCTTCTTTGCCATTTGTTCTGGTAGTTTAGCCTGTAGGCTAGTGTAGACTACACAGCCAGGGGTAGCCACCCAACCCTTATAGGCCACATGATCACTAGCCTGCCATCTGCAAACTATGTAATGCAGTGCCCATTCAGTTGGGCACTCAACCAAATCTACCCCAAATTCAGTGGGGATTTCAAAATATCAAGGGTATATATTGATGTTTCTGCCATTTTCTTGATACTCCGTGTTTCTGTGGGTTTATACTGATGTTTTTGCCATTCTTCTTGGTTGCTATGTGTTTGCTTATTTATGTGGACTTATCCCAAACCAAACCTCAAGTACCAGACAGTTTCTATTGGAAGAAATACCTACATCCATTGCCCTTCTCCCTTGAGGTCACATCGGCATGCAAACTCATACCTACCCACTATTCATTTTGCTAGCAACAAAATCCCCTTTTCATCTTGTTGCCTAATTGAATTTATTGATATTAGAAATCCCAAATTACAATGTCTCTGTTTAGTTCATTATAGTTTTGGTATCTACTTCCTGTATTTGTTGTTTTCGAGTTGTTTCATTTGGTGGCAAGGAGGTCTTCTTTCTAGATCCCCCCTTTAATCATGATGGTCAAAACTTCATGCCCATGCTTCCTTCAAGAAAGGTCCTTTAGATGAGTCTCATATGAACCCATTTGTGAGAGGCACATGACTGGATATATTAGTGTGTATTGTATTATGTTATAGGACCATGAAAATATTTCACAATCACAAAAAAGCCTTTTTAACTAAGGGGATTATGTAACTAGTACAATCAATACCGCTCATTGACATAGTGCATCTAATGTTATACCTAGGTTACCCATAATGTGCCAGGTATATTACACCCAAACTTATGTTGCATGCGTATTTTTATAAAACCTTCTTTTTAGATTAATGTTCCTTTGACATTACAGTGAAAGTTGTTTTTGTTGATATGATTTATATTTTATGTGGCACTTACCGGAAATGAGTCAAAAAGCAATGACATCCTGATTTGTAGCATCTAATGTGCTTAAAATTATCAAGCATGTATTTGCCATATCCAAACATGTGTGCTCATCTTTGTATTTTGTCAATCTATCTTCTGATGTGTATTGTATTATTGTATTATGTCATGCATCTTTTTGCCTGCTGATTTTGACATGATATACCAAAAACATGCATTCCGTGCTGAGCACTAAGATATATGTATAAACAATTCTTCAGAATGTGGTGAGTCATGTGCTTCTCGCCAATCTCTTTTAGCATTATTATGTTTCTGGAGTAGATTTGCTGATTATTGGTTTAGTTCAGACACAATGCGCTCTTCATAAAAGGAAAACGAAAAATTGATCGAGATATACACTCATGTATGTTTATGATTTTAAAAGTTTGTGCTCTTTGGAAGGAAAGTGGCTTAATTGCACAGGACAAAAGTTATGAAAACGAGTGCAAGTTTGAACATGTGCAAATTTCTGTGGATATTCATCTTGTTTCATTGCTATTGATGTTCTGTTCATTATTCATACTTTGGCATAAATAGCAGATTATGCCTTAATAAAGTTGTGGGTTTATATTGCATATGATTGTTTCCAGCATATGTAGCTTCAAGAAGTAGTCTGTGTTCATGAATATTTACAAATTGGTGTTCTAGATATCCATTCAGCTGGACTTGCAATGTTGAAGGACATGATGTTCTTCCTATGCATGTGACTTGATGGTGGCATGTAGTTTTTTTTCAGGAATGATGGTGGCATGTAGTAGTTGTTCAATCATACATAATATTAGGTGATGGAAATGCTTAGTTGCAAGGGTTATCTATGTAAGTTGTGTGCCTTTTTCCTTGGAGTCTGAAAAAGAGGAAATCCGGTTCTTTGTAACGAGAATCAACCTTCAATTGGTCCACTTAGAGAGGAAACCAGCCTCCCATTTAGAGTTCTTTGTCGATGTTGTTGGCTGTGAAGAAGCTTAGAGCTTGAAAAACTGTCTTCTTCTTCTTCTTCTTCTAGAAGATATAAAGGAGTCTGATTCCCCTCCTGAAATGGGCCAATTGGAGGTTGGTTCCCATTGACAATGGAGGCTGGTTCCTGCTTGAAGTGGACTAACTGGAGGTTCTTTGCCCTTGAAGGGAGCCAAATTTCTTCTTTCCTAGACTGGACGGGAAAAGGCAAACTAAACCTTTTTTTGTGTGTGATAAGTGGGAAAGAGCATATTTTAATACATCTCATTTTAACAATGACGAACTTGATGCATTATTGTTAGTGAATTCATGATATTCTATCATTCTTAAACTTTAGACTTATGCTCTATAGTAAATCTCATATTTGATATGTAAGGCTTTGATGATGATGGTGCTGCTGCTGATGATGATTTTTGTAATGGTTTGTGACCACTGCCCACATTTTAGTTACTGTATCCTATTCCTTGTTTTAGTGGCTTATTATTATTTATAGAAGTTTGAGTGGTTATCCAAGACTATTTGAAGACTCATTCAATGCTATACTGTTTTTTAGACTATTTGAAGACTTGTTGCAGGAGTGCTATTTCTTTTTTCGATATAGTGGTTTCCACATTTTTCCTTTTCCATTTTATGGACTCTTCCAGCCTCAGTTTTCTCCACCATCTTTTTATCTTGCAACAACCCACAACACCCCCCCCCCCCCCCCCCCCCCCGAAAAAAAAAAAAAAAAAAACACGCACACATTATCATCCCTATTGTCTTCTGAGAAGGTTATATTAGATTGGCTCTATTATTTGATAGAAACCACCTAAGCTTTAAACCCTTCATTTCAATCATAATTTGAAACCAAATACTGCCCCTAGAAACCGTAACCTAGATTTTTTTTTCTTTTTTGGGGTAAAACGCCAACCTTACACAGCCCTAGCATGGATACAACCCTTCGCATTTGAGAGGGCGCAGATGAGTCAAGTATTCCCCAGCACAGCGCCTATGTTATTGTCAACATATGAAGCCACCTAATTTGTAGCACTATTAGTCTCTCTATACACATGCGCAGCTTGAAATGACAAACCTGGATAGTTTAAGTAGCTTAGATATGCACAAAATCATATAATCTTTTTCCTGTAATGTTTGATGAACCGACCAAAGTAGATCATACAATGATTGTTTAATATGATTGGTAATGTTTCAAGTGGATTGTGGATTGTTCCAAATGGTTTCTAGAATGCTCTTATATGTGGTTAACTGGCATTGTACATGTGGTTTCTAGGTTTATGTGGGAGTAATATTATTAGCATTTGATTTTTTTTTTTTCCGATTTGATGAAGCTGTTCTTTATTGCTTTAATATTCATTGGTTGCAATTTGTTAAGAAGTAGGGTAACCTATAGATAACTATGACTAACTAGAGCAGTGTAGATAGGCATATGTAGTTGTCCTTGTTGTTAATAGTCTTAAATTTTATGTATTTTGGACTGTAGTTTTGCTTAGAACTGAAATTACAAAAATGAAAACTGGTCCGGACACAGGCAAATTTCTGTTGATATTCATTGAGTTTGGTTGCTCTATATATTTTGTTATTTTCTACTATATATTTTGTTATTTTCTGCTTTTGCCACAGGGTTCAGTCCTTGAACGGTGTGTGTTTCGAAACGAAGGTCTGCCTGTTTCGATTAAGAGTAATCCCCGCTTTATATACACTCGTGCACGATCTTGGTATTGAAAATAAGATGGCCATGAAAACCAAGAGCCAGGGATTCAATGCCTGGTAAAGATGGCACTAATGTTTCATGGCAATTAATCCAAGGACTGGACCTCCGTTTCCCAGAACGAAAAGAAAGAAAATTGGTGAAATAAACTCCTCAATACTGGCATTGTCAGATTTTAGACGAGTTTGTTATGCACCATCACAAGGGTAAACCAGAATAGGTGTTTCTTGGACTGCCTTGTGCTTGAACAATGGTTGAAAGCAAATCCTTGTTTGGATTAACCTCCCATGGCTATATACATGTTTCAAATTGACCTTCTTGCTCCAGTCTGTACTTTTTGCACTGCAGGAGTTAAATCCCGTGGTGGTCTCTCCCACCAAACTTTAGCTCAATCCATTTATGTCCTTGAGAGACACATAGTTGTATTGTTATCTGATGAATTTTAAGTAGCCTTCCCTTGGAAAGCAATTTCTGCGGGTAAAAGATCTAGAATTCCATTATCTTGAAGTTTTTCTTTTCCTGAAAATTTGCTAACGCTTAACGAGCCTGTATAAGTTAAGCATCTGGATCTCCCCTATTTTCTGATACAAGTGATAATAAAATGGCTGCTTAATATTATTTATGATGTCCCAAGAGGAACAAGGTCTGATCAAAATGGTCCTAGCATCTTTTAGGGCTTTTAGGGTATGCATGAAATGAAGCTTGGAACAGCAATTATGGCTGGTAATCTGTCGCACCAAGGGATCCTTTGTCTATATTTTAATTGACCACAGGATTGCAAAAACTGCAGAAAATGGTCTTTTTGGAATCTTCGGCTAAATCTGCTAGTCCCTAAAATTTGGTTTGAGGCTTGTGATTTCTTGTTCGTGTATGGTAATTAGGACTGGCAATTCGTGCTTAGGATTGGCGACTTTTTTTGGCTGGGGTTGAGAGCTCTAGCCCTTCCCTATGTTTGAGACACGTCTGAGGGCAGGTCTTCAATCATTTTGGGATGGTGTGGCAGATTAACAATTTCGCAATTGTGTATTGTTTACGTCAGAGACTCAGAGCCCCCTTGCCAGGTTAACTTCAAGCAAAGCATCTATCCCAGAGATCCGCCGAACTACCGTGCACGAATCGCCCTCCGTTCGCATGTGCACACCCGGATACTGTTGTAGAAGAAAATGAAGACTTTGCCCAGGCGACGGGGACTCGGCTGAGGAAATCAAGCACTCTCCGCACTAAACTCTAGAAAGATCTTAGGATTTATTCTAAGAAAGCATATGCTGTTTCTAAATTTATACTTTGAATTAAAAAAAAAAAAAAAGAAGAAAACTTTAGCTTGGATTAGTGAATCATACAAAAGCAAGTATACTTAAAAGCTAGAATTATACAACCTTATCAAGTAACCCATACTTTTGGGTCAAACTGAAAAGGTTAGAGATGTTTTTTTCTAGTTGGAAGTTTTTGAAAGCATGAAGCGGATGTGTACCAGAGTGGTTTGGTCGATTTTGAGTTTGGCCAATTTTGGTCTGAATTTAGTAAGTTTAATATGAAAATAGGAGGATATAAGTAGAGATGCATGCATCTAGATCCTAATAGGCTAGGTTAAGAATGGAGAGGTGGCGGGATACAATTAGCATGGATTAGGATCTGACTTAGGTTAAAGGTTTGTAGGTCCAAGGTTTGAACCCTTGCATGAGGTGATGGTTGAGTGATGGAGTTTGTAAAGAACAGAAAGTTTGGGGGACCAACGGAGAAAAAATGTGGCAGGCGTTGCAGGGGATAACTCGGCCATAATTTGTGGCGAGGTAGCCTTTCAGGCTATGTATGTTTGCAGAGAAGCCAACGAAGCTGCTGATTGGGTGGCTTCGTATGTAGCTAACCTTGCTAGAGACATTCTATGGGTCGGAGAGAAGGAAGCTTTTATTGTCTTTTGATTTTTTTTTTTTTTTTTTATATGTGCGCATTAAGACGGTAAAAATCATCCGCCTCAAATATATATATATATATATATATATATATATATTATATATATATATATATATATATATATATATATATATATATATATATATATATATGGCAGCAGCATGGCACGTTACAATTCGTAAAATTTGTAACATGCCTTCCTGAAAATGAAACTGGAAAGGAGATTTATTACAAATGGGACACGAGAGATCTTAACAGTGATCAGTCTATCTGCCATCTATTATTCAATACCATCATGAAATATGAATGTTCCAGCTGCATTAGTACCGGGCGTGACATGACATTGACTGCCTGTCGCTAACAACCATATCCCATGTCTTCATGATTTTTCTTGATGCATACTGTTGCATGATGCTTTTTTTTTTTTTGGGGGGGGGGGGGGGGGGGGGGGGGGGGGGGGGGGGGGGGTTGGCTGGGGTCGGGGGTGTTTGTACTCCTATCCGAAATATATGTTTTACCACAGATCAAAATCTTATATCAGGTTTTGGTACCGCCAGTATCTACAGACAACTGCATATGTACGGGGATAATGGAGTATGGAGATGGCGAACTAAAGAGGTATCATTAATTTGTCCCGGTTCCGTTGGTCTGATAAATATAATTTTTTTTAAGTGATCAGCTGGTAGAAACACCAATATCATTAACTGCTTTGCTTTTGACTATCATGCTTTCCCCATCAAGGAGTGTTTAGGGTCTTTTGGTAGAAATTGCACTGCGACCTAAATTATAGTAATTGGCTTACAAGGAAGTTCATTAGTATTTTAAAATTAGTTTAGAAAAAAAAACATCTTTAATAAACATTCTGTCGAGCATGTTGCGGGTGGATACAAAGTTAGAGCACTCAACGTACATACAGCATCGAAGTCACCTGGCCTAGGAGAGGATAGGTTGCATAGCTACAGGTTTTAAAAAGGACCGAAGTGAAGGAGAGAGAAGAAGAAAAAAAAATTAAAAAAATTTACTTAAGTGGCTGTAATTAGTCTCGTAGTTATTTTGATTTGTACCACCAGATAATATTGTGTTGCAGCGTGATGAGCAATTCAATTTATCATGCAACTTGGGTTACGGATATTTAAATAATCTGTATGCATGCAGCTCCGGTTATAGAACTTCAAGCAACCCGTGACACGAATGAAATACAGGACATTAGATATGGTCGTGGATTTGGCCATTGTGAATGGAGGATATGGCGTGGGACCTGAAACCAGGCCCGCGTGCTGCAACTACCCACGCTCCGTGCGCACAAGTCAAAGGGCGATGGGCTCTTCTCCCCAGCACTCTGATTCATCCATAAATTTTTTTTAAAAAAAAGTACCTACCTAAATTCTCACGCTCCCTGGTCCTCGTATCGTTTCACTTGTACCAAAAGCAAGAGGCTAGCAAAGAGGTTTTTGTAGTTGGTAGCGCTTTGGATGTCCACCTTTTAACAGTTAATCCCAGCTTTTGTGTAGTCTACTACTCTTTGGTTTGGAGTCCATGCCCTTCTCTCTCTCCCCTTTACATTTATGAAATCTCTTTTCCACCCAAAAGTGGGAGGACCAGTGGGTACGTCACATGGCCATGGCTTTCTCAGTCCTTGTAATTCCCCCCTTGGCTGCCCGTCTTTTTCAAAAGGAGGTAGATGCCGTCTGGCTTTCAGACAGTGAATTTTAGTTGACGGAGGAAAGAAGTGGCATTTATTACTTTAATGCAAAGTCACTTTCAATGCGCTTGTTTCCTTGGCATGTTCCTATCCACCTTTTTGGTCACCGGAAACTATAATCTCTAATTGTATTTCTGCAAATTGGTTCATGAGAAATTGAAGCAATTAGTTATTGTTCGCTTTCGCTTGTGCATATTTTCCTTCCTTTTTTCAATAAGAATTATGAGTGTTCCGCTATGAACAGAAACATTACATATATACAATCTTGTGATGGAGGGTGGATAAATTTTGGCAGATCACCCGAACAGCTTTCCTGCAAGAGGAGTCCAAAGTAGAAAACAAGCTTTAATGCGATGGGGAACTCCTTACCCTTCCTTAGGTCTCGAAGGAAAGAGAGCAGATGAAAATTTTCAGGCTTTACAGAATATCTCAAAGGTGTCACATGAATTGATGGCTAGCTGCTCGATCACTCCAATAGTGTCTACTTTGGCCGTCAGCACTCGCATTCTTTGTTATGAGCCAATACTATACTTACCTAACAAGCTTGGAGGACTTCAGAATTAGTGAACTAAACTAGTAGCTCTCTCTCTCCTCTCTCTCTCTCTCTGAGGATATGTCTCAAGCGTACTAAAGATCTATCCTTAATTAGGTGACATAGGATCCTCACAATACTATTGCTGTCCTTGGAACCATCAACTCTCGGCTACGGGAGCTTGCGAGGATGCTTGTTAATTTAGCAACGGTGGGGCCATCATGGGTTGTCGGTGTCTTGGACATAAGGAGCAGTTGTGGGCAAAGTGACAACTGCAGGACAAGCACCCGGGCAACCCTATGGAATCCATCAGCTTGCTCGCATTTAGCTCTTCACCATGAAGCAGCGAACCCAAGGTAACAAAAGTTCCAAGCTTCGGGGTTTAAGCGCAAGTCTAAAATCCAAGTGCAAAGGAAAAATACAGTTTTCTCAAACCCCGTATCATCTGTTTCAAATTAAAGGCATGTCTGCAAAAAAAAAAAAAAAAAAAAGGTCAGCCTCCATTCAACTTAACAAACCTTTCTCGTCTCAACAATCGAAATTTAGAAAATTGCCTCAATTCTCTTAAAACTTCTAACGATCAACCAAAGAAACTTGTTTTTGAAAATTCAAAATCATTGAGGTTCCAAGAAGATGAAGGAATATGAATTGATTACAAATAATCAACTAAACACTCCTCTTACCCCAAATTGCATTGAGTAATAATCAGGTGGCAGACTTTTTATACTTCGGCAGAATCAAAAGCTCTGATACAATGAAGATATCATATTTCAGTACTTCATTATTACTTATCCACCATGAAAATCTTATGTCACATGGGATGCTGCAAGCTACTCCACTGTCATGATATCTCCTGTATAAAAGGCAAGAGACAAATTTCTGCCAGCAAAACCCTTGGTTGACCAGCCCCTCTCATCAACAATCCATTCAATATGCCATGCACCAAGCCACATACCATGCCAGTGTCCCATGGACATCATAATAGAGGCTTAGAAGCCACAAGCACAGTCTCCAAAACCAAAAAAGAAAACAAGTCAGTGTACAAAAGGCAGCTCATAAGGAAGATATATAGGATTATAAACTTTTAATACCTGCTTCAAATAAATACCACAGGTTGCCATCGGCGTCAAATAGAGCACCATACGAACCATTTATAGCAAGCCTTAAACAACAGGAAAAAAGCCAAAAAAAAAAAACACCAACAGTACCTAGTACTTTTTTATCACATACTTCGCACCCTTCAGATCCTAGTGCATCTATAACCTTTTACATGACAGCACAACTACTGGTGTTCTCATCACTGAAAAGATGGGCACCGTAGTCTCCAGTCTCTGGCTGGTGGTAGAGATAGGGACTTGGATGGTAGGGATAGTAATAGCCAGTGTATGGAGGGATTTGAGGAGCCCTGTTGTGCATCATCTGGGGTTGCATGTACCTGCTTTCGTTCATCAGCATGCTGCTGTTGTTGAGTCCTCCTCTGGGGTTCATCACCATGGCGGATGGATGATTCTGATAGGTTTGCAGGTTCCCCATCATGGGTGTCTGATGAGCCCCACCAAGCCCCCCAACACCACCACCATTCGCTGGGAAGCCTGTGGGGAAGGTGGTCCCTAGCTGCTGCTGCTGCTGCTGGGCTTGGTGGAACCCCAAGCCATTGTTCCCACCAAGACCTTGGAGCCCTCCCATGGCGCCCATCAGGCCATTGATGTCGCTCACCCTCCTGCCTTCCCCTGCATTAAGACTGCCGCCACCCAAGTGGGCAGCATTGCCCATCTTGTTGTTGGGGAGTGCGGCGTTTAAGACCTTCTGGTCTGGTGGCCCATTTGGGCCCTTGCGCCCTGCATTCTGGTTGGGGTTTCCACCACCTTTCTTTCCTGCTCCATTGTTGCCATTCCCACCAGCAATGCCATTTTTCTTGGCATTAGCTGCTGCTGCTGCTGTTGCCGCATTATTTGCCTGCCTCAGTAGATTGAGCTGATTCATCTTCTCACCAAGGATCCGAAGCTCGTCAACGTCATCCTCGTCGTCGTCGTCGTCGGCGTCGGCGTCGTCGTCTTCGCAGTCGTCGTCGTCGGAGCTGAAGGAATCAAGCTTGTCGTGCTGGTTCTTGAAGGCTTTGAGGCCTTGAAAGAAGGCCTGGTTGGGGTTGCCTCTGTTGTTCTTGGTGCCATCTTTAAGGGAATGGGCAGCTGCTTGGTGCTGCTGGTTGGGCTTGTGGCTCTGGTTGTTGGGCTTCTGAGTCCAGAGCTCTGCATGCTTGCCTGATCTGGCCAGCTTCTTGAGCAGGGTCTTGGAGTCCACATTTCCTGAGACCGTCACCTTCTGATGCTCTGCATCTATGCTCACAGTATAGACTCCTGAATGAGATGGAGAAAGGATCAGATATGTGTGCACAAGCCGAACAAGATGGTCATACAGGACCGGGAGTATCCAGAGTTTGCCCTCTTGCAATGTCACTACTATTATCTTATATTTGTTTCTCTGATTGCAAAGTTTTGAGCTGGGGTAATGACCAAACAGCGAGAAGAAACTATCAAAACTTTATTTCTCACTACAATTCTTACATATCGGAGGAAAATAAATTCTAGGATGAGGGGGAGGAAGAAACAAAAAAGAAAGGATATATCTTCGTTGATGAACAATTCCATATTTTAAATTCTTAATAGATTGTCACGCATCAACACAAACAAAGGCCCTGAACCACAAGAAGCAGAAAAGAAGGACAACCTCCATGTGTGCTAAGAAATCTATCAATTTGTTTACTGTAGAGGTGGAAGGACAACGCTATCCATCCTCGCCACTGTCGTACTCAGAAGGTTAGAGACAGTAAAAGAAAATGAATAAAATGGATACCCAGACAACTCTTGAATATTTCAACTACTTATTTCCATGTCAAGATATTTCAGACCTTGGTTTACTGTCGAATTTAAGAAGAAATAAGAAACCATATTTATAAAACAAAATAAAATCCATCAAGTAATAAAACACCTTAAGTTTTGGCACTTTTCTCACTTTTTTCTTTCTTGAAAAGACAGCTATATGAAAACAAAGTACCTTCGATCCTTTGAAGAATCTTCTTCACCTCCTGCTTACATCCATCGCAGTGTATGTTCACTTTGAGGATGAACGTCTGCAAGAAACAACATATATACAAACAAACCCATCAAAATAGCTCCCGTTCACATTCTTCGCTTTCTGGAGGCGCGCTATAAGGATATTATACACCGAGAAAGAGAGGAGAACGGGAGGAAAGGATGTGATACCTGTATCTTGAGGAGCTTAAAGTTATCATCTTTAGTCATTTCCACTACTGTTGATGTGTCTTCTGAGAAAACTAGAAAATATAACTCTGGCCAGAGAGAGAGAGAGAGAGAGAGAGAGAGAGAGAGAGAGAGAGACTAAGCCACCACTACTCCTTGAAAGAAAGGGTGGTGGCGATGGTGGTGAAAAGGGTTGGCTACAAAGAGGACTACTCCTTCATGAATGGTTGGCTACTCCTTCATGAATGGCTGCTACAAGCTCTCATTAAACCCCCACAAGGGTGCTCTACTCAATATATATGGGAGAGCCTGCCAGCCTCTGGCCCTGAAAAGCCATCCGACGGCCAAAACGAAGGAAGCAGATGATCGAAGAGAGAGATGATGTGATTTGACGTTTAAATCCAGGAAAACCGTCAGTAAGGGAAGCACCGGCGACATGACAAGGGCCCCCCCGCCTTCCCCCTACTTCTACGCATGCATAGCCTCTGTCCTTTTGGCCACCTTGGTCCTCCCCGTTTTTACCGCGAGATGGTAACACTGGTACAGGAGAAAAAGGAAAGAATACTTAGCAGCCTTCCTTCTCTTTCTATCATTTTACTAAACTTCTCTACCACCATTACTTTTGCGCTGCCCCTTTCGAGTTTGAGATGAGTTTAGTTTTAGCGTGCCGAGGAGAATGTCCTCCTGTAGATTGGGGTGGGCCAGATCGCATGTGCATGGAAGGAGACTCGGCGCAAAGATCGTAAGCTTTTGCTTTATGTTGCTGGAACTTTGATCGATGGTGGCTTTAGATGCTTGCATAGGAGCATACATTCTCCTGAGTGGCTCGTTTCAACCAAAAAAAAAAAAAAAAAAAAGGAAAAGAAACCGGATATTTACTTTGCTTGTGCTTGCACATAGAAAAGAAAAGAAGGCCAATGATTTGTTTGTTGATGGAGTTGGGAAAATGGAGGCCAGGCTAAAGGCATTAATTGGGAGGAGAATGTTTCCACCTGGTCTCATATATCGATCCGTTCTTCTAAGAACTTAATTTTAGCTGTAAGATTTTCTTGTATAAATTTTAATGGAAAGGTAAGATTCGCTGCCTGATTCATGGAACATCCTAGTTGACATTTCATGTGCCATGATTTGACCTCATCTGGCGTGTCATATTTCCAGCATTGGGGAATGGATTTGAAAAGAAAAAAAAGTTGCAAGGAAATAATTTTCTTGTTTATAAATGCATGTGTTCCCATTATTTCACCAGTAACTTGTAGCTTCAACTCGGTCTTCATGGACTGTTTGGTCACAAAAATAAACAAGTAAACAGAAACAAAAGGCTGCATCGGTTGACGGAGAATTCAAAAAAAAAAAAGACAAGACTTTTCGGAGAAAAAATCTGAAAAATTATAAGAATCTATATATGCAAGGATGTGTTTAGTTTCACAGATTATTTGCTGTATAAATTTTAGGTATTTATATAAGATCAAAAAATCTAAATAATATCCTAATCTTTTTGAAAGATGTGACAAAAATATCTTTGGTGGAATTAATTATGCAAGCCTAGATATTGCGAAAAATACTTTTCAAATTTTTAAGCCCGAAATCTCTCCTGCTAATCCCGGTTGATGCAGGATACAAAGTGCACACAAAAACTAAGATGCTGGAAAAATTACAATTAATTTATTACTCATAATTTCCTTGTATATTTTATGGGTTGTTCAAAGAGAAGAGCATCGCACGCACCAATTGCAGAATAAAAACAATCGAAAGGACATACAGAATGTATGAGCATTGCAATGATGAAATAAAGACAAGTAGATGAGGGTATGCTAGAGTTGGGAAACTTTGAAGAAGTCTGCCTATAATTTTGTGTTATTCTACTAAGAATTAATATATATATTTAGAATGTTGATTATATGAAGACATTTATAGCAGGCAAAGAACTAAGAAAAAAGAATAAAATCCACTTGCCAAAATTGAATTAGATACAAATAGAAGGAGATAAGTTTATCCGTTTCTTTTGACAAGCACTTTGTCGGAGTTTGCTGCCGGAGGAGGTCCTCCTCGTTTTGTTTCTGCAATTGATCCATAATAAGCTACACTTCTAACTAAAAGCCACTGTTGATTCTATGGAGAGCTTTAATTGAAATACTGAAAGGTTTTCATGATGTGGCACATGACGTTTGTTTGGTTTTGTCTTGGGAGGGTTCCTTCTTTTTTGAGCCATGTAAAGGATATTAATGAAAGATAAAATGATAGCAGCTCGGATTGGTGTGTAAGCATGTTTTGTTATTATCTGGGTTTATTTCTGTTGCTATTAGCTTTTTAATTACAATTAATAATAAGAGATATTCATGCCTTGATATTCCCCAAATTATAGGTTTTTCTTCTATGGATAAATGGAGCTTCTAAACTCCATGCTAGATGAACACAAACGTGCTCCCTCTGGTCACCTTGGTCCAATTAGTTGATGGCATGCATTAGCTTGGGTGGTCCAACTAGAGATTTTGGGTAAATTGATGATTATTATAGCTGTGAATGGCAGTTGTTTGAACACGTAAGAGAAGGGATTTGGGGGGAAGATGAAAGTATTTAAGGTCATTTATATTCTATATTAGTTTTGGAGGTGAAGCTTTAGTAGTTATTTTTTTTCTTTTTATATTTGTACGAATAGTGGGGCTTTGTGATAAGAAAGTCATGCATCATAAAAAAAATAGCAGAGATTTTGATTATTATGTTGAGACTTGAGTTGTATGTGGATTGAACTAGCCATTTTAATCCATTATTGACAAAAAAAAAAAAGGATAATTGAATGCATGGGGATGTCACCATTGTAAAGTCCGAAAATGTCAGATATACGCAGACTTATATATATTCTCATGTATCAAGAGGTTGTTTCTGTATTTTAAATTCATACAATTCAAATCATAGTCTCCCATACTCACTCTCACTTTAATCCACTATTAATACAATAAAATTTAATAAATCATTCTCTATCTAACATCATCTAAAAAAAATATGAATTACAAAAATATATTTAAATTAAAATAAATAAGGCTTGGATTCTAAATTTGATCCTATTTAGATATGAATTGGATTTGGTGCATATATACCAGTAAATATTCATGCATTTCTCATATTTATACACACATTCATATACTTATATTTCTTCTGCTTTTTTTTTTGTCTTTATTTCTTACTTTCCTCCCTAAATGAAGAGGTGTCTATGAGCGGGTGGGAGGTTGTTAAAAATTGAAGGAGTAGAAACTAAAATTAAAGGCGTTTTACCAATGGTACATTGTCGGCGATGAGAGATCTCGTGTTAAAACTCATGTACGAAGTTTTATGATAAGACTGTAGAGACATTTTAATAGGTGGGTGAACGATACCACTTTCTTTCAGCTAATTATTTATTGTTCCAAGTTCAAGTACGAAAATTTATTGACTTTGGTACATTTGAACAGGTAAGCATGCAATAATATATTGGGATGGGGAAAGGAAGTTTGTGATTATATACAAGTACTTGGTTTTAACCTTTTTATTAAAGCAATCACAGTTATATTTTTTTACATTAAAGTGAAAGGGTTTCCCATCTTTGTTTGTCCATGATCGATGTCAATTGAACTACAAATCTAGGTTGCTAACAATGTCTCTCATCGACTGCATTACCTATTTATCTTTAAATTTTATTTTCATCAAAGTTGCAGTGTTTAGTGTCAGGAGAGGGCAACTCTCATTGTGGGTTGCCAATAGGATTATTATTATTATTATTATTATTATTAACAACTGCTGCTCAGTCTCAATTAAATGTTTTTACTAAAAGAACATTAACTAGACATTGGGGGGTTCTTTTTGGCTGAAAATCTACATGGAGCATAAGCTTTTAGGAGACAATCATGTTACTTCGTGTAATAATGACAAGATAAGCATCAATCAAGCACTTGGAGACTGCTTGAACCAAAAGCAACAATGCTTCTACTCATAGTCCAAGGGATCTAATAAATTCATCTTTGTATTTTTCTTTAAAAATAAATAATGCTACATACAGAGGATCAACAAGCTCCTTGTGCAAGATTCAACTTGGCGAAAAGCAGACGAGCAGTAATTAGAGGTGCAAATGAGTAGGGTTGGGTCATAAGTGATCCCGACCCAACTCGATTTTTTATTTGGATCCTAATTTTAGACCCAGATAAAAGATTGGGGCCGAATCGGTCTACCGCTACAATTTTTGACCTAATGAGTCATTCAGGATGGCTCGGGTCTGTGTATAATCTGGACCTAATTCAAAAAATTCGAGTCTAATTCAAAACTAAGTCGAGTCCAATCGAATTTGGTTATGGTTAACCTATCTATGGCTCCAGAACTTGTTTTTGCACCTTCGTGAGCTGCAACCCACATGTCCAAATAATATTACAAATTTAAGTCGGGTTGTAGGATTGAAAATCAAAATTACTTAAATATCAAATGGGTCGGATCGGATCGAATTTGGTCGAATATGAATTCAGTAAACCTAGACCCAACCTGAAAAATGGAACGAGTTCAATTTTAGAATTCGACTCGGTCCCACGAGTTCTCTAAAATGAGTCGGGTCAGGTAATGAATCAATCCAACCCATTTGCAGCATTAGTAATAATACTAAGCTAGCAAAAAAAATATTAATCAAAAGCTCAGAAAATGATTTATCCACACCATTTTAATTTCCAAAATTTACATTTTAATTTCCAAAATTTATACTTATCTTATTGGAGCGAGCCTGCCCCAACATTTCAGCTCTCCATCCCGGGTACCACGTCAGCCAGACTCTAACCTGGCCGAGTCCGGAACCCACCCACTCGACACGAGAAGATAAGATAACGAGAGGCTATCTATCTCTACACTTTGGTACGAGAAAACGGCGTCCCATTGACCGCAAGAGCACCCCCCAACCCCACGGACCACGAGGCCGGGCGGAGTTCCGAGGAACTTCTAATTTTTTTTACTTTAAATTTTACCCCTACCATGGCTTTGCACTTTTTGATCCAATCCTCTCCGCTACCCTTT
>NW_024069759.1:0-30181 GCF_009389715.1 Phoenix dactylifera
CAGTAACACGAGTCGACTCCTGCAACAGGCGAGTCGACTCCTGATCGCGCGAGTCGACTCCGATCCCAACGGTAATATTGTCAGGAAGTGCAGACTGTGTCCAACGGCTCTATTTTTGTCTCTAACGGCTATATTCTTGTTTCCACGCCATCTAAAGCTATAAAAACAAGAAGAGAGCTAGGGGAGAACTTATGGAAGTAGGAGAGAACATTTAGGAAAAAGATTCCAAAGAGATTACACGGAAAAATCTCCCATAAGCACAAAAGGGCCATTCAAAGGAAAATAGAGAGAAGAAGAGCATCCAAGTGAATCCCAAAGCTTCCTCTCCATCCGTGTGCTGCCTCGGTGATCTTCTACTTTGGGCAAAATCAGAAGAGGGTCAAGTAAAGAAGAAGCCGAGTTCCTCCATCTACAAATCTGTTTGAGGGCTTCTTCCCTTTACTTTACTTGTTTATATTTGCTATATTCGCTTATTTGAGAAGCTTGTACTTGATTTAAACTCTTGCTCTAATATCTTGTAACTTGATTCAATCAAGGGATTGAATCAAGGGGTTAAGGTTTGTTGGTGAGCCAAAGGGAAAAACCAACGTTGTAAGGTTGTGGTTGGTGAGCCTTTGGGAAAACCAACTGGGTTGATTGTGAACCCGGAAAACAATCGTTGTAAGGTTGTGGTTGGTGAGCCTCTGGGAAAACCAACTGGGTTGGATTGTGAGCCCGTGAAAACAATCGGGTGGTTCTAGTCGGTGAGCCTGGAAAAACCGATCGAGTTCGTTGTGACCTCGTAAAACAACAAGTTGGGTTGTGAGCTTGTAAAACAACCGGCTGTAATCTGTAGGATTATAGTGAAATTCCCAAGAGGTCTTGGGGAGTGGATGTAGGTGCTGGGGTGCACCGAACCACTATATGTTTGTTGTGTTTGTGATGCTTTTTGTCATTGTCTATCTTGCTCACTTACTTACCTAGATAAATTGCATGCTTAACTCTTATCCGCGCATCCTTTAGTTGCAAGCATATTAAATTTACTTAATCAAGTCTCATTCGATAAATCAACCTATTGCTAAGTTTAAATTCCACTGTGCAACTATACAACTTAGCATAATTAATTGAAAAGTGTTAGAAGTAGCTTAAAAGTTTTATAAGACCCAATTCACCCCCCCTCTTGGGTTGTATCTACTGGGCAACATACTTCGGGTAGGATTCCTAGAGTCCTAATTGGATTAGGACTGAGAATCCTAGTTGGAGTAGGACTAGGATTCCTACTTGGAATAGGATTCCTAAAATCCTAATGAGATTAGGAGTTTTGAATTAAAATTGGATTCCTACTTGGAGTAGGATTCCCAGAGTCCTAATCGGATTAGGACTCCGAATTTAAATTAGAGTCCTAATTGGATTAGGACTAGAATTAAACAAATCCTAATTGGATTAGAATTCCTTAAGTCCAAATTAATTATTAATCTAATGAATCAACATGACTCCTAATTGGATTAGGATTGAAGAGTTCAATTGAGTCATGGTTCATTCAAGTCCTAATTGGATTAGGACTAGCATAGATTGAACCCAATTTGGCTAATCCTAATTAGATTAGGACTAAACCATGAAAAGGGCACCTAATCCTCTTTGGAAGAGGATTAGGTTAACCAAGTAAGAGGGGCATCAGCCCCTCTCCAATTGGTTAGGGCGACAAGAAGAGAGAAGGGGCCGGCGCTCCAAAGAAAGAAAGTAGTCAAGGGCTCCTAACTTGTAGGAGCCCTTGATGCTTATAAAAGGGGACCTAGGGCCGGCGCCCTAGGGTGTGCTCTCTTCCTCCTTTTGTTGCCGCCACCAGCCCCTCTCCTCCCTTGGTTCAGCCGCAAGCAAGGGAAGAAGCTCTCCAAGTGTTGGCGGCCTCCTCCCCTTCCCTTCCTTCATCCAACGCAAGGAAGAAAAGAAGGCTGCATGGGGATTTTTCTTCTTCCTCTTCTTCATCCTTCTTCTTCCTCCTCTCAAGCACAATCAAGGGTTGATTAAAAGAGAGGCGATCAGCAATCAAAAGAAGTCTTTGCAAGGGAGCTAGCACCCCGGGAAGACAAGAAAGCTTTGATCGGTCCTCTGCTTCGTGTGGATACCCGTAGAGGCCGGACGTTTGAACGGCTTCAAACGAACCTTCATCCTAAAACCACGATCATCAGTTTGCGGTGATCATCTACCCGCACAAGGTGAAGATCTGATCTTCTAAAGATTTTAAAAGTTTTTAATTCTTGCCTAACTACGAACGGTTCATGAAACAATGTTCATGCGATGAACGTTGATCCCGCACATGCCCCCTTTCCGCTGCCATCTGATTTTTGTTTTGAAATATCAGCGGCATGGGCGGGTTCCCAACAGTGGTATCAGAGCCTAGGCTTCGTAGATTAAGGTAAGAATTAAATATCTAAAGGCATATTAGATCTGAAAATTGAATGATCATGCATGCTGAAAAATTCTGCATGCAGATTTTTCAGGGGTGCTGATTTTTTGCATGCTGATTTTTATGTGATAAAAAGATGATTCTAAATGCATTGTTAATGGGATTACAAAGTTTAGAATCATGCTTAGCATGATCAGCGACCTATGTCATGATACAATCAGTTAATTTTCAGATCTGAAAATTATAATTGTTGCATACGGTGATGATCATAGGATTCAAACCCTTTTGGTATCAAATGTAATGACCTGCGATGTGATCTGCGATGTCATGTAATTTTTCAGATGCTTGCATGCATCTTATTTGATGTTTTGAGAGGCCTGCATGCCTCCTAAAAGGAGATGTAATTTATTTTTATTTTTATTTTACATCTGGTTGTATTTCTGTGATGTGATGTACATCAACGATCAAGTTGAAGCAAAGGCATGAGATGAAAGGTGATCTAAGCGGTTGATGGCGATGGGATCAAGAGTTGATCAAGGATCGAATCAAGGGGGCTTAGAACCAATTCAAGAGTTGAAGACCACTTGATCAATTGATGTGCATGTGCTTGTAATACGACCTAATTAGAATCCATGATCATCACCTATTTAAAGTTTAGCTTTATTTGATGCTGCGATTATAACTGCCTGTGATGTGCCGTTTGCATGTGATGTGAATGCGAGTCGGGTAGATAGGTTTACATGTGATGTAGCAAACCCAATTGAGACCTAAATCAAAACCTCCTCAATCAAGTCGAGAGTGAACCAACATGAGCGAGTCATATTAGATTAATTGATCTAATTGGTGTCTAGGAAAGCATAAAAGGTGGTTACTTAATTAGGACCTTACTCTCTGAGTAAGGGGAGCCTCCCACCTGCTTACCTGGCCAATTGTTCGATTATCTCTTATGAAGGGCTCAAGTTGCAAACACTAAGACCGGATTAACCAATATTAAGTCAATAGGTCTTCCACTGTAGTAGAGCTGCTAAGGCCTTTCTGATGTTGATTTGTCTCGGCTGGACACAGTGGTCAAGTTGCATCGGGGGGCTGGACCTCTCTATAGACATGAGATGTTGTAGGGTAAAGGTGGGGTTGGGCACCAATAACTGTTAGGTGAGGACCCAATGACGACTTTATTCCTACGGTTATACGGTGGGTCTGACTTAACTAAGAAATGGGACCAATAACTGTTAGGTGAGGTCTTCATGGCTTAGAGACCAAGTTGCACTGCAACATGCTTGAGAAGCATTGTACAAGAGTTGTACACTCATCTATCTATGTGTCACCAATAACTGTTAGGTGAGGTGGCATGTAAATCGGTGGGATCGCAGTACCCACTAGAAACCCTAGTCGTGTGGGATTTCCGTTTTCCTACCAGGGAAGTATGAGGGATTCGAGAAAATAGTGGGAGTTACATTTGTTCTAAAAGACCTTAGAACAGATTAGGATCAAGTACAAAAGTCTAACTAGAATCTTTACTCTCTGCAGATACAATGTCAGCTTCAAACCCTTTGACCCGTATTCTTGAGACCAACCGACTGACCGTAACCAATTACAAAGACTGGCTTAGAAATCTCAAAATTATTTTGGACTGTGAGAAAATAGGCTACATACTCGATTCAGATATCCCCACACTACCAACACGTCCTACTGATGTTCAGCGTGAGATGCATAAAAGGTGGTTGGATGATGACATTAGAGTAAAATGCTATATGATGGCATCCATGTCAAATGAACTCCAATGCCAGCATGAAAATATGAAGACTGCTAGGGACATACTGGCACACCTGCAAGAGTTGTATGGTGAGCAGAGTCGCACAGCTCGTTTTGAAGTGTCCAAGAGGCTTTTCAAAACAAAGATGCGCGAGGGGCAGTCTGTCCATGATCACGGTCTGACTATGATCAAGGATCTGGAGGAGCTTAAGAAGCTCGGTATGGACATGCACAAGGAATTACAAGTGGATTTGATCCTACAGTCACTTCCTGATTCATTTGGTCAGTTTATAGTAAACTACCACATGAATAAGATTGAATGCACTAAGACTGAACTAATCAACATGTTGGTAATTGCTGAGGGAGCCTTGAAAGGTTCAAGGTGCAATGTCCTTGCTGCTGAGTTGACTTCTGGTTCCAAGAGAAAGTCTACTTGGAAGAAAAAGAAGCCTGCTAAGAAGCAGAAGAAAGACAAGAAGCCAAAGAAGGAAGTTCAAAAGAAAAAGGCTAACGACAAAGGAAAATGTTTCCACTGCAATGTCGAAGGCCACTGGAAGAGAAACTGTCCTTCATACCTCGAGAGCCTGAGGAACAAGAAAGGTGACACGCCTTCAGAAGGTATAGACTTGCTCATAATTGAAACTAATCTAACGGTTTCTTCTACTTCTAGTTGGGTTATAGATTCTGGTTCTAGTGCTCATTTGTGCACTACCATGCAGGGTCTAAAGGAAAGTAGAAGGCTGGCAGAAGGTGCGGTAACCCTTCGGGTTGGCAACGGGGCAAAAGTTGCTGCTGTGGCTGTGGGCACCTACCATCTGCGACTACCGTCTGGATTTAGTTTAATACTTAGAGACTGCTATTATGTACCTGTTGCTAGCAGAAATTTGATTTCTGTTTCATGTCTAGCACAGGAAGGTCATGTTTTTACATTTGACAAAGACTGCTGTTCTATTTATTTAAGAAATAAAATAGTCGCACGCGGTTTCATGATTGACAGTCTCTATCATTTACATATGGATGTATCTGTGAATGTTACCGAGCAAGATGTGAGTGCCAAAGGATCCAAAAGATCCAGAGATGAGATAAACCAAAGATATTTGTGACACCTCAGGCTTGGCCATATAGGAGAGGACAGAATGAACAAAATGGATAAAGATGGGCTTTTAGGCTCATTGACTTCCGAGTCATATCCAGTTTGCGAGTCCTGTCTTCAAAGAAAAATGGCAAGACTGCCCTTTGTAGGACATGGGGAAAGGACCACTGAATTACTTGCCCTAGTACATACAGATGTATGTGGCCCATTCGATGTGCTAGCCAGGGGACGTTATTCTTACTTCATTACCTTTACCGATGATTATTCGCGGTATGGGTATGTGTATCTTATGAGACACAAGTCTGAGTCTTTTGAAAAGTTCAAAGAGTTCAAGAATGAAGTAGAAAAACAAACTGGAAAACCTCTTAAGGCTCTTCGATCAGATCGAGGAGGAGAATACCTTAGTGGGGAATTCCGGGACTATCTCAAAGAAAACGGCATAGTCTCACAATGGACACCTCCGGGTACACCTCAACTCAACGGGGTGTCAGAGAGGAGGAATCGGACCCTATTGGATATGGTCAGGTCCATGATGAGCTTCACTGATCTACCTATGTTCCTTTGGGGAGATGCCTTACTCACAACGATTTATTTATTGAATAGAGTTCCCTCTAAATCCGTTCCTACCACACCGTATGAGATATGGCATGGTAAGAAACCAAGTCTGGGTCATCTCAAGATTTGGGGATGTCCGGCCCACGTCAAGAGACTACAGGCGGACAAGTTAGAGGCTAGGACCATAAGTGCTCGTTTTATAGGATATCCTAAAGAGTCATTAGGATACAATTTTTACGTCTCAGAGGATCACAATGTGTTTGTGAGCCGTCATGCCATCTTCTTGGAAAATCAGTTTATCCTTGATAGAGGCAGTGGGAGGAAAATTGAGCTTGAAGAGAAAGTCTCTGAAAAGCAACGAGTCATGGATCCTATTGAACCCATTCATAAAGAACCAGTACACGATGTCCCTCGACCACCTCGTAGATCTAGTAGGGTCTCCCATCCTCCTGATAGATACTTAGGTATACTAGAAGAGGATACCGAGGAAATGTTCCTAGTGGGAGATAGGGATCACATACAGGATCCCAAAACCTACAACGAGGCGATATCTGATATCGATTCCGAGAAATGGCTGGAAGCTATGAAGTCAGAGTTAGACTCCATGCATTCCAACCAAGTCTGGACCTTAGTAGATCCACCAGAAGGTATTGTACCTATTGGATGCAAATGGATCTACAAAAGGAAGATAGGTTCGGATGGAGAGGTAGAGACCTATAAGGCAAGGCTTGTGGCGAAAGGGTATAGTCAGCGTGAAGGCATTGACTATCAGGAGACCTTTTCACCTGTAGCCATGCTAAAATCCATCCGAACATTGCTTGCCATTGCAGCATTTCATGATTATGAAATCTGGCAGATGGATGTGAAAACTGCTTTCCTGAATGGATATCTTGATGAAGATATCTATATGGAACAGCCTTTGGGTTTCACTTCCAGTGATAGAGATCACAAGGTCTGCAAGCTGCAAAGGTCCATCTATGGACTAAAGCAAGCATCTCGGAGTTGGAACACTCGTTTCGATGACGCAATCAAAACGTTTGATTTCATCAAAAACGAAGAGGAACCGTGTGTTTACAAAAAGGTTAGTGGGAGTGCTGTCGTTTTTCTCGTACTGTACGTAGATGACATTCTCCTGATAGGGAATGATATTCCCATGCTAACCTCGGTCAAGGTCTGGTTGTCAAAAGAATTCTCCATGAAAGACCTTGGGGAAGCATCCTATATTTTGGGAATAAAGGTCCATAGAGATAGATCTAGAAGGATGCTTGGCCTTTCACAGAAGATGTACATAAAGGAGGTGCTGAAGAGGTTCAGCATGGAAAACTCCAAAAGGGGTCTCTTACCCCTTAGGCATGGAATTCATCTCTCAAAGAAGATGTGCGCCAACACATCTGAAGAGATTCAACGCATGAGCAAGATTTCCTATGCATAGGCAATAGGAAGCCTCATGTATGCCATGCTATGTACACGACCTGATATAGTTCTTGCTGTGAGTGTCACAAGCAGATATCAGTCGAATCCAGGTGAAGAACACTGGACAGCTGTGAAGAATATTCTTAAGTGCTTGAGAAGAACTAAAGATTTATTCTTGGTCTTTGGGAGAAGATCAGTGTTGAAGGTAGAAGGATGCACACATATTGATGATAGAAAGTCTACATCAGAATATGTGCGATAATGGTTCAGTAAATTGGAAGAATTCCAAACAACCGATCATTATAAATTCTACCTTAGAAGCTGAATGTTAAGCCATATCTAAGGGTGCATTGGAAACCTTCTGGTTAAAAGTTAATTGCAGAGTTAGGTGTAATGTCATTAGATGCCATAACACTTTACTGCGATAACATTGGCACCATAGCACTAGCTATGGAGCCATGGTCTCATCAGAAGTCCAAGCACATAGAGCGGCGCTTCCATTTCTTACGCGACTATGTTGAGAAGAAATATGTAGAGGTGCAGAGAGTAGACTCCGCGGATAACGTGGCAGACCCGTTCACTAAGCAGCTAAGTCAGTAAAAGACTGAAGCCCACCTTGAGAAGATGGGCCTAAGATATATGACCAATTGGCTTTAGTGCAAGTGGGAGATTGTTAGATGTATGCCCTAGAAGCCAATTTGGCTGACACATTGTTGATTCTAGGGACATAATTTTGTACTTGACTGTTTATTATTGAATAAATAAAAGGCATCTTTTTCATTCATATTATTTATGTGTCTATGAATCGTCCAAGAAATTAATAAGATGATGATACATATTCTCAAGAGTTGAGAATTTGAGCCATGTATCATTGGTGATTAATTTCTAAATGCTCCTGATCAATGGATCATCACGAGGACGGTGATCGATCCGATCAGTGCACAGATCACTTTCCTTATGGATGGACGAGACTTGAGTCCACAGTGTAGGGACACTGAAGTGATAGTGCAGGTGCTCGTTAGAGAACAAGGGTACTGAGCGTGACCAAGACAAGAAGTCACTTGGATGTCTATCCACTCGTCAGTGACTTGCTTGATGTTGCAGTAGTGTGACTGGTCCTTTGACCTGCGGTGCTTCGGCTACTCACAGTGAGGTTATTGTAGTTTGACTGCACACATACATGGTCTCTAGCCATATGGGTCCATGCAGTGTAGATTGGCTGCAGTAGGTTCACTGTAGGAGTAGGGTATGCACCTATAAGGAATCTATCGACCTTGATAGAAGAGGAGTGATCCTATGTGATTTGTTAGACTGAGTTCTAAGACCTTGGCCAGGGCAGTAATATAAAGTGGAAAAAGAGTTTTCCACTATCGAACTCGAGTCGAATAAATCTTGACATATGACAGACGATGGGGTTTGACGAGTTGTCCATGACCTCCGTCCTGTAGGGATCCACGATAGTAGGACTGTATCACATGTTAACTGCACCTAGAGGTTCATCATTCCATTCTGCTGGGTAGCCACTACATGCTGCTAGGTGTCACTGGTGGATGGTGGGACTCATAGGGATTATCTTGATGATCGATAAACCCTAATGAGTTGAGTTAGAATCGTTCCAACCCATTGAAAGGAGTTTTCAATGATATTATGATAGAGATCATAATATATCTCACTACCAGTCAGAGTAGAACCTATGGGGTCACACACACTAGAAGTATTGACCGATCCGATGGTTGAAAAGTGATTATGAATCACAAGTAATCAATTCGATTGATAAGAAGCTGAAGAAGGAACAAAGGGAATTAATTAATTGGACTTAAACACAAATCCTACTTCGGGTAGGATTCCTAGAGTCCTAATTGGATTAGGACTGGGAATCCTAGTTGGAGTAGGACTGGGATTCCTACTTGGAATAGGATTCCTAAAATCCTAATGAGATTAGGAGTTTTGAATTGAAATTGGATTCCTATTTGGAGTAGGATTCCTAGAGTCCTAATCGGATTAGGACTCCGAATTTAAATTAGAGTCCTAATTGGATTAGGACTAGAATTAAACAAATCCTAATTGGATTAGAATTCCTTAAGTCCAAATTAATTATTAATCTAATGAATCAACATGACTCCTAATTGGATTAGGATTGAAGAGTTCAATTGAGTCATGGTTCATTCAAGTCCTAATTGGATTAGGACTAGCATAGATTGAACCCAATTTGGCTAATCCTAATTAGATTAGGACTAAACCATGAAAAGGGCACCTAATCCTCTTTGGAAGAGGATTAGGTTAACCAAGTAAGAGGGGCATCAGCCCCTCTCCAATTGGTTAGGGCGACAAGAAGAGAGAAGGGGCCGGCGCTCCAAAGAAAGAAAGTAGTCAAGGGCTCCTAACTTGTAGGAGCCCTTGATGCTTATAAAAGGGGACCTAGGGCCGGCGCCCTAGGGTGTGCTCTCTTCCTCCTTTTGCTGCCGCCACCAGCCCCTCTCCTCCCTTGGTTCAGCCGCAAGCAAGGGAAGAAGCTCTCCAAGTGTTGGCGGCCTCCTCCCCTTCCCTTCCTTCATCCAACGCAAGGAAGAAAAAAAGGCTGCGTGGGGATTCTTCTTCTTCCTCTTCTTCATCCTTCTTCTTCCTCCTCTCAAGCACAATCAAGGGTTGATTGAAAGAGAGGAGATCAGCCATCAAAAGAAGTCTTTGCAAGGGAGCTAGCACCCCGGGAAGACAAGAAAGCTTTGATCGGTCCTCTGCTTCGTGTGGATACCCGTAGAGGCCGGACGTTTGAACGGCTTCAAACGAACCTTCATCCTAAAACCATGATCATCAGTTTGCGGTGATCATCTACCCGCACAAGGTGAAGATCTGATCTTCTAAAGGTTTTAAAAGTTTTTAATTCTTGCCTAACTACGAACGGTTCATGAAACAACGTTCATGCGATGAACGTTGATCCCGCACATGCCCCCTTTCCGCTGCCATCTGATTTTTGTTTTGAAATATCAGCGGCATGGGCGGGTTCCCAACATTCCAGAGAATCTTTTCTGTTATCTGTTCTGCCATTACCTTTGGGTCGACCCTCTCAGGGTTTGGGTCGACTCAAGCTTGGGTCGACTCAACTTCATCTTGGGTCGACTCTCTCAGTATTTCTAGAGAACCATTTTTCTGAGTTGTTGAGAAGCTTGAAGTTTGGGTCGACTCATGCTTTCCTTGGGTTGACCCAACTTACTGTTCATCTGTGCCATTTTTGCAGAAGTGTGCCAAATGCTTTCTTGATGTGCCGGGATCGACCCAATCATCCTTGGGGTCCACTCAATCCACACTTTGCTGCAACTCAAGGTTAGATTCATTCATATAAACAATGAAATGCATATTTATCTTGTTATACAAATATACTGAGAGTAACAGACTTATAAATGAAGTATCGAATTAGCTTATAGCATACTCTCGATTATTGCTTGTTAATCATCAAAATAACACTATCATCCTCAATGAGCTTCATTGACTTCTTATTCAATTATTAATGCTTTATTCACCATAGTTGTATAGGTAGTTAAGTAATATGGTGCCACTTCTTTCCTAATTTTAGCCTTTAGTCCCATTTTAAATTACTCAGTCATGCTCATCCCCAACCTCAGAACTAATTTGGCCAGCTCTATAAATTTAGCTTCGTATTTTGCAACTGTCATACTTCTTTATTTTAAATGAATAAAATTTTTCTCTTTCTGCATCGTCATACTTTGTGGGAAGTACTTGGCATAAAATGCTCCTCGCAATCTTGCCCAAGTGAGTAGCTCTCTATCTTGTTCATATTTTCACTCTAGCATCCGCCACCAGTTAAATGCATCACTTTACAATATGTAGGATACATAAAGGAATATCTTCTTGTCATCACAGCATGTTTGAATAGCAAATGCTTTCTCTATCTCTATGAGCCAATTTTCAACTTCTAAATGTTCTGTAGGCCCCTTGAAAGCTAGTGGAGCCAACTTCTTGAACTCTGCAATGTTACTTCGCTACTCCTGCTACTCCCACATCCTTGCTATTGCTATGTTTGCTGCTGCTGCTGTGTCTCTTATTATTGTTGTATATGCTGCTGTTGGAGCAACAATTGCTGCATCTGCATCATCCCAACTAAGTATCTTGTTGTTCTATCTGAGTATACCTCATAGGATTAATGACTCCCTTCTGCTGAAAAGTACCATCGACTTGCTGGAGAGTGCTTCCAACCTACTAGTTTGATGCCTATCTAGTAGCATCTTTGGTAGCCCTATTCATCTAATGTGGAGGTATCTTAACCTATATCCATCAAATGCCAGCAAAATCCTTATTAAGATTATTAATTAAGTAGAAGAATTATTAAGATAACTTATGTTGAATTCATCAAAAAGTAACACCCCAATGCCCTTAGTGTCTAATCACGTACACTCATCCAATATCTGAGTCTGTGTTATGTCTTATCCACTTATACTCTTATACCATATTAATTGCCGCATCCTTGACCTGAAATTATGAGTTGGGGATAACTGCCGCACACTCATAGAAAACTCTTTTCATAAGCAGACAGGGTATCTTATCATAATATCATAAAACAAATCGTGGAATTAAATAATCTGCTAAATAAGTCTAAAATTTGAATAGATAGAAAAATCCAAACTTTAATGTCTTAAAAAATCCAACAATATTTAAAGTTCTTACATCTGAGTTTAAGAAAATACTACTCTAAAATAAAGATACTAGACCTTGCTTCTAAAAGCTCTCCCTAGAGGCATATTCCCATGCTATCTTAGATCTTAGGATCTATAAAAATAGTAAAATATTAAAAATCAGCTAGAGAGCCCAACAAGAAATAATCACATTAACTAGATAAATCAAGTAATAAGATAATTAATAACTTAATAAAGGTAAGTATATGGAATACAATATGTTCAAGAAACTAGATCTAGATATACAACATCATCAAATTATCATTCGTACGAATCAAATCTTTCTCAAAATCCCATTTTTGTTCATAAATCTAATTTCTTTCAATATATCAAGTTTCTCTCGTCAGCCATAAACTGTGATCATATTTTTTTTTTGTATAGTAGGATTATTATACTGCGCATCTTCTTGCGGTGTGCTGTGTATCTTCTAGCAGTGAAGTCCTTTGGGATTGGGCATCTTCTTGTGGCATAACCCTTAAGGACTAATAAAGTACCAACTTATAACCCCTACTAGCAAGGTCTTTAACATAGTTAGACTAAAAGTCCAAAACAATCATGCATTTCCATATTCCTATTCAGCAAAAATGTATGTAATCATACAATATCAAAATTAATCGAGCATAATCCATAACAAGATCAATGCTTTTGATTATGCATCATCATAATAATAAAACATATTCAATGATAAAGTATCATTTATGAAATTCATGCATCATGAATAGTATGATTCAAAGTTTATTAATGTAATACTTTATAATTTACTGATAAATCTAGAAAAAATGAAATGTTACTTACCTTGCAAGTGGAATCAACTGACAAATCTAGTTAACCCCAAAAATCTTCCTTAGAGCCTAGTATTCAAAAATTATTTTTTTATTAAAAATTAGTACTGATTATTTTAAGAATAAAAACTTTAAGTCTTAGCACCCTCATAGTGTTGGACAAACAAGAATGCCTGACATCTCGATCGGTGCAATCAAAGTAATTTTATCTAGTCATATCAAACTAGGATACAAGTGGCTCAACAAAAATTGAGAATGACCAAATCTAGTAATATCGTATAAGGACTAAAGTGGAGGTTGGTATGACGTCCGGTAGCATAGGTCAGGATCCTCTTCACTAGGATCGATCAGGGTCATTAAGGAGAGGCCCTTCTCTAGGATCCAACAAAACCCTAGAGAAATAGTACATAGTGAACCATGTAAAGAAAGAAACAAGATAGAGAAAGTAGGGAAGAGTAAGAAAAGAGAGAGAAAGAAAGAAAATGGAGCCTCTCTCTCCAATAGAGTAAAGGGAAGCTTGAGGGTGGTGACTATCGCCCTAAAGATCAATGGTCGGCTACCATAAATGACGACTGGTGTTGATTGATGGCTAGCAAGGAGTCAAATGCAAAAATCAACCAATGTAGGAGCTTCGGTCCCAAATCCTGAGATCCATGGCACCCCAACAACTAAGACTTCGGCCATGGCCTCGAACTGATGCAACAAATTAGACAAAGGCTCTGATGATGGGTGCTAATTGATGAAGATGGCCGAAAAAGTGAGAAATAGGGTCGGAGGTTCAAATATAGGGAAAACATGGCATCTTCTATTAAAACAAAACTGGAATCCAAGTTTCATAGGCTGAGGAAGAGGTGGAGGGTTAATCGAAATATTCTGGGCTCTTACCTGGCTTCTGGTGGTACTTAGGCTATGCCAGTCACGGAAATCAATCAAAGGCTGACGAACTCTACTCAAGGCCGAGGTATCCAATTAGGGATCAAAGGGGAGGTGGGAGGGGCTTTAAATAAAGCAAAGGGAAGCATCGGAATCCATGTTGGCATCAGATTCCCTCGGATGAATTGGAAAGTAGGATGCTCCAATCGGGAGTCTGCCTCCCTCACTACACATGCACTTTCCCAGCATGTGCCAAGCTTGTGCCAATCCTTTTTTCTTTTCTTTTCTTTCAATTTTGGGCAAATTCATCTATTTGAGCCAGTCAAGTGGACAAGGCCTAGTTTCCCATTATGGTGAAATGGGCTGGGTATTATAGAAATAGTGGAAACACCTTTTGAGGTTTCTACAGATTGCTTGGAGGTAATCCCAGCTTCTAGATGTGAAAGCAGACTCTCCTTTTAAAATGCATGGCCTAAAACAAATGAGGGGCATAGTTGCTAGTGGGTAAGGATGGGGAGGGGTTGCTTGTTTGGTTCAGACATTGTAGTGGGGCTCACTTTAGTATAGTTCTCATGATAGGTTCATGTGGGGAGGAGGAATGGGGTGTCTGCTTGTTTTCTGACTCGAGGTTATGGATGTCTTTTCTTTCTATCAGCGTCAACACAGCTTCTTTGAACTTGTCTCATATTTTTTCATATGTATCCCAATCCATTTTCAAATACTTCAATTTCCAAAGCTAGATACCCCCACTAACTCATCATTATGTTGGAGATATTGCACCATTTGTCACTAGCGATTTATGTCATTTGCCGCATCCAATGACTATAGTCTAAGCTCCTCTAGTGTTTTGTCCTGCCTCGCTAGCACGAGCGACCACATAGCAGATGGCCACATGCCTTGTAGGGTTTGACCTATAGGACATGCAAGGCCTAAGGAAGATTTCAGATAGTATCAATCCAGGTAAACTAGGATGCTTAAAATTTCTTAAAATGATAAATATCCATAATACAAATTTCAACATTATTTTCAAACTCCAACAATGTTGGCTACATAGCATTTAGTAAATAAAAGGGATAACTCCTAGGCCCTAGTCCTTTCGCTCATAGAGAGCATGAAAATCCATTATAAGAGTATTGTAACGTGCTTCACTCTCGATGGCATAAAGTTGTTCGAGAGCAAGGCAAACATCTCATGCATGTGGCAACCTGATGACATGAACTATCATCTGATCGGATATGTTGTTGAGAAGCCATGCCAGAGCGATCTGATTACGAAGAAGCCATGACTTATATGCTGGATTAGAGACTGGCTTCTCTGTTCTTCCATCATCTAAAGTTGTGACAATCGTTGGAGGTAAAGGTGAGGTCGTGCCATCTATAAGATTCCATAGTCGGTTGGCTGTTAAGAGGGGTAAAATACGTGCCTTCCGGATAATAAAATTATTTCGGTTAAGTTGAACAACAATTGAAGGCACAGTGGTAGATATAAACATGTAGTTAGAGAAGGATGCCATAGAGATAGCTAAGGTTGAAGGCTCTAATGCCACGTAGAAAAGAAGAGCATGTGGGAAAGAAATATTATGGGAGTCGTTTCCAACCTCAATCTTATGAGGCGATAAGTATGTATATTTGTAGTTGAGAATATATAAGATATTACAACTAGGACAATACAAAGATAGAAAAAAAATAACAAGTGGATCCATAGGATAAATCCAAAATTTATACTATTCAAAATTCAAAATTTAAATTCAGAATTTAAAATTCAAAATTTCTCAAATTATGGATTCTTGATATATGGTTTGATATGGGGCTAAGATAAAAATACCGCAAACAAACGAAATAGATAAAAACCTGGTTGACGATTCTCAATATAGAGTATAAATAGGTGGAAGGCGCTGCAACATACAGTGCACTTCTGCATATAATAGTTGCGCCGAAGTGACTGCGCTATTGCTACAATTGATATGGATCCAACACTTTTTTTTTTCTCCTCTGAATATTCAGCGATTAAGACGGAACGGAAAAAAGGTAGTCATTCTTTTTTACAACTTACCTTCGCCCGTCAGCACATGAGGTACACTTTATTGCAATAACTTTTTCATTTTGGCCGCAGGAGCGGCTCAACCCTTAGGTAACTAAGGCCTAAGACCTGGACCTAAAGACTCTTAGCTATAAATGCATTAAGGCTTCTAAAAGATTCTTAGCTATAAATGCATTGAGGCCTCCAAGTCTAAAGACTCTTAGCTCTATAAATATAACACTGAGCGCCCAAGCTTAAAGACTCTAAGCTATAAATATAGCATTAAGGCCTCCAAGCCTAAAGATTCTTAGTTATAAATGCATTGAGACCTCTACAAGATTCTTAGCCATTGAAGCTTTCAAATAATTTTTAAATATATTTATTATTATTATTATTAGTGAGTTCGGCCTTCCAAATTTATCATGCTGCTCTTGATTTTAGATATGTTTTGCAGCTTTCCTTCGGCGGTCAGGAGGTCAGGTGCACCCTAACATCAATAATTTTTTTAATTTGAGACACTTATTGTATATATATATATATATTATATATTATATATATTATATTATTTTAGGACACTTATTATAATTACTATTTTCATTTTTTTTCCAATCTAACTGGTTAGTGTGTCGCTGCCAGAGAATAGGCACCATTGCCTTTTAATTTTCAGCCAATCAAAGCCAGGTACATTCTACGATTAATAATTTTTTTATTTTGGACACTAATTGGATATATAATATTTTTTTAGAAAAATAGGCGCCTTTGCGGCACCCTGACAGGAATGCGGCCGCGAGCAAATCTGACACGCGTGGCTTGTAGATTTTTTATGGATCGCTCTTTACTGAAAAACGATAGATATGGATGAGACATAGCAACAGTTGATCGTGGAAAGTCTCGATCGCACACGTGCACGATCGTCTGTAGCCTTCCGTGTCAAAAAAAAAAAAAAAAAAAAAAAAAAAAAAAAAAAGAGGCACGATTGCCTGCACGAGTAAACAAAAAGAGAATTAAAAAAAGTGGATGATGGGTCTGATTTCTAGTTTCTTTTGTCGGTGCATGCAAGATTCTGTTTAGCTTCGCGAATATCTCGGGTGCTGCCCCCAAAATGTCCAGAGAGGCTGGCTGGCTCGTCCAAACGAGCCCGAATGAGACGGAGAGTTCCAGAGACGAAGAGTTGAAAAGCAAGCAGCGGACTCGGAGCAACGCTCTTGTCGGTGGTCTCCGTCGAAGACATCATCCACCACCGCCGTCGTCAAAAAAAAAAAAAAAAACTGAAAAATTAGCTCCTCCCTAGGGTTTCGATATTGCCCTTTTCTTCCCTAACCAGTTCCATGGAAATGCCCGGGAGGAGATCCAGCTACTCCCTCCTCAGCCAATTTCCGGACGACCCGCCGCCCCCCAAATTCGAGTCGCCGCCGTCCGACAAGAGCCGCGGCCGATCCCCCTTCGATTGGCCATTACCATCGGACTCCATCGTTGCCGGCGACCACCGCGCTGTGAGGATCGGGCCGTCGGCGTTTCCTTCGGTGGGGCTACAAAGGCAATCCAGCGGAAGCAGCTACGGGGAGAGCTCGCTGTCAGGGGATTATTACCTCCCCACTACGCTCTCATCGATCACGGCCACCATCGACGAGGATGCCTTCAATCGGATCGCGACCGCTGGAGAGGCACGGGCGAAGGAGGGGGCGGAGGTGACCGGGTCGTCATCATCATCCAAAAGCTGGGCGCAGCAGGCCGAGGAGACGTACCAGCTCCAGCTCGCTCTGGCTCTTCGGCTCTGCTCGGAGTCAGCCTGCGCCAGCTATCCGAATTTCTTGGATGCTGGTGATCAGATGGTCCCAGCAGAGCGTGCCTCGGCGGAGTCCATGTCCCATCGTTTCTGGGTAGGCATATAGACATTACTTAATATTATTTCTGAATTAATCTATGAAGATGAGGAATTGTGGGTAGATATATCTAGATAATGGATCCAGTTTTTTGAATTCATTCTGGTAGTGTTTGCACTAAAAATAAGAAATATCGATGGACCAAATAAATCAACCAAAATTCAGTTAATTATTCATGCATGA
The DNA here is from genome assembly GCF_009389715.1 of Phoenix dactylifera. Classification (NCBI taxonomy): domain Eukaryota; kingdom Viridiplantae; phylum Streptophyta; class Magnoliopsida; order Arecales; family Arecaceae; genus Phoenix; species Phoenix dactylifera. The sequence continues at coordinate 17,628 of NW_024069759.1, forward strand.
CACAATCAAGGCTCATGGTTGACCACTTGTCACTTGTATACGGGTCTATGAAATTGACTTTCTAAAGAAAGTTATTTGGATAAAGGAGTACCAAGGGAAGTTATTGCTGAAAAAAACTTCCTCTTTCATGATAAAAGAAAACGAGAAGACTTCTTGAACTCTCTGATATCCTTATGCAAGACTATGATGGATCTACTACAGTGTCTATACTGAATGGGCTATTTCAACCTCTTATCTTAGAACGAGGATTCTTTTATATAGTGGAAGTGTGACCTTCTCTAGAATGCATCTTAGTGTTTTTGTATAAAGATGCTTGAAATTAGATTGAATGAAAGTCGAATGTTCTCTCTCTTTCTAATCTAACTTGCCTGTTTGGTGCTTATCTTGCTTTGTTCAATCATATGTATGAAATGGATCAGTATTGTATAAGTTCAGATTAAATGAAGATTGATTAAATCCCTGTCTTTTTATCTTATTCATGTTTTGGTGCATCTTTTACCTTATTCTTCATTCCAATCTCTTAGAAATATTTGGTCCTCTTACTTAAGGCGTGAAAAGAATATGCGCTCCTTTAATCAATCTAAACCAAAGATGATTATGAGAGGAAATTTAAAATATGCAAACATTTTTTTGGTTTGATTGCTAGGATGATGAGTGATTAATTTATAATGCTAACTATGGCTACACTTCCATAAGTGATTTGGCATCTACGAGTGAATGAAGCTGAGTATGACTATTTAGTAAAAGACTATTAGGATTCAACTGCTAAAACAATAAAAAGTTTCAAATCAGACATGATGTATAATGGCTAGATTATCTCAGATTGCGCAAAATTACTGTTAGACCAACACGATTATTCACCTAATGATTAGTCTCATATAAATGGGAAGATTGGAAATGGTCAGTTTCTTGAGAATACCAGATTTGTGGTCGTTATCAAAATACACCATCTAATCCTAAATTCGGGGTGGCATGGCCATTCAAAATATATGGTTGATTTACCTAAAAATTGACTCTATGAATATAGGACTTGTAGTCCTAAATTTGGAAGGCATGGTTATTCCAAACATATGGTCGGTTCACCCAAATATAAAAATCAAGATGTTTGTTACAATCTTGAACAAAGTATGCTGAACCGATCGGAACCAGTCCGTTTAGCCTGTACCGGACCGGTACCGACAGGCACCGGTCCGGTACAGCCCTTGAAATCGGTTTCGACCCCAGCATCGGTCTGATATAGCCCTTGAAATCGGTTCCAAGCCCGTATTGGTGCGAATCGGGTCGGTTCGCACTGGTACGGGTTACAAAAAGAATTTTGCCGTGCTCCATGGCCTTTTTGAGCATAGTGTGCAGCCTTCTCCGCTGCCATGTGGCCACGCGTTGTCTTCGCTGTGGCCGAAAGTGGCACAGGTCCACGCATTTTTTCGACAACGCGTGGTTGTCCAATCACTTCGAATTTGGCCTCTCCTCCGCTCAGCTATAAAAGCTGAATGAGGAGCACATTTCAGATGCGAGGCAAGGGAAGGAAATGGATTAGCCAAAAAATTGAGGAAGGAAAGGAAATGGTAGGAATTAGCCCAAAAATATTGAGGAAGGGAAGGGAAGGGTAGGGATTAGCCAAAAAGACGGAGGAAGGAAAAAAAGGCATCCAGCAGAGGAAGGGAAAGCAGATCGAGCAGGGATCTTGTAGAGGCCGCGTGAAAAATATTGAGGTGAGAGAGCTTCATTTTTTTTAAAAAAAGGCAGATAATATGTATTACAAGTTTGTCATTTTCGCCATATAAGCTGCCGGTTCCGGTGTTGATCCTTCAGATTCGAAGGACATCTACGGTGAGCTACTTGACAACAATAAGAAGTTAGAGAAATGGATTGCCTCCTACAAGAGCAAGTGGCCTACATATGGGCTTACTTTGATATGTGATGGTTGGACCGGTCCAATAAGGCAGAGCATCATCAACTTTCTGACATATTATGATGCGAAGATCTTTTTCCACAAGTTAGTTGATGCTTTGGATAAGGTGCACGATGCCTCATACATCCTTAGACTTATGGAGGAGGTAATTGATCAGGTAGGAGAGGAGAATATCGTGCAGGTTGTCACTGATAATGGTCTGCAATATGAGTTGGCCGGAGAGATCTTGATGGAGCGGCGACTACATATTTTCTGGATTCCATGTGCTGCATATTGTATCGACCTCATGCGGATATTGGAAAGATCTGTAGGGTGCAGTATACGGTGGAGATAGCCTAGCGCATCACCAAGTATATTTATAACCATACATAGGTTCTTTTGCTGATGAGAAAATTTGTAGGAAAAGAGATTCTGAGACTAAGTGTCACACGATTTGCTACGAACTATATTGCACTTGATAGCCTTATTGAGAAGAATGGAGCCCTATGTCGGATGTTTGTTAGTCCGGAGTGGCAACAAAGTAGATATGCCCAGGCTGGCACTGAAGGAAGCAAGATGGAAGACTTGGTTACAAAGCAGTTATTTTGACAGCGGGCTACTGCGATAGTCAAGGTTATCAAACCATTATATGAAGTGCTGCGGGCCGTGGATAGCGAGAGATATTCCAGATGGGCTTTCTGTATCACATGATGGAGAAGGCAAAGGCTCAGATTATGGAGGTAGATCCAGCCCATGTCTAGGAGTACATCAACATCATTGAGCTGCGGTATGAAGCCCAAATGGGTAGAAAATTGCATTTAGTAGGTAAGCGATAACATTGATAATTCCTGATGGATGTATTTGTATAATTATTCTAAGACGGTCTTGTCTATGTGTAGTATACTACCTGAATCCTCGGTTCCAGTACGAGAGTCGAATTGGTATGGATGATAAACTTTTAGATGTTTTGCGTAATGTTATTTACAAGATGGAGCTTGATCCAGAAGTCGCTGCATCATGTATAGAAGAGGTAACTATGATTTAGTAGCATGTGTAAGTTATCGGATATTCTATTATTAATATAGTACAGCACGCTTCTTTTTCACAGACCAAATTATTTAGAGAGGGTAGCTACAGCTTTGGACAACAAGCAGCTGTCGTGAGTAAGACAACTATAAATCCAGGTATAATACAAATCAGCAAGATATTTTTACAGCTGAATTGTCTTCAACTATAAGGCCATCATATATGTAATTATCTTCAATATTTTTACAGCTAAATGGTGGATTCATTTTGGCGGATCTGCAAAAAATTTCAAGTAGATAGCTATCCAGATTCTTTTTCAAACGGTGTCCTCGAGTGGCTGTGAGCACAATTGGTCCACCTTCGCCCTCATTTATAGCAAACAGAGGAACCGTTTGACACAAAAGTGCCTCAATGATCTTGTTTATATGTACTATAATCTACGGTTGAGGCTAAAATAGATTCGGAAGGAAGTGAAGCTCAAGTATGCAGATCCCATTTATAAGACTTTCACAGATGATAACGATGATCCTATGCTCGGCTGGCTTGTGGGTCATCAGCAGGAGTCTGAGCTTGACGAGCTAGGATCGCTTCCACGACCAGCCGGCTTCATAGCCAGTGAGGCTAGGGTCGATCTAGAGTAATGGGCTGAGCGCAACATTCCACGCACTTCCACATATGATCAGCCACAGCAGAGGGGAGCTAGTCACCACATGACTAGTACTACACACCTTCTCGGTAGATGATCGAGAGATGCTCAGACGAGGATGCTCTGATACCTAGTGGACTCGGTCAAGAGGGCGTCAATCCCAAGCAGAGAGGGGCACGAAGTGTAAGAAGGCACCTGGCCAGCAAACGAGAAAAGAAAAGGAAAGAGCCTCAATGGAGAGTGTCGAGAAGGAGACCTGGACCAACAACGATGAAGGTTTTGGTGGTGATGGGCCCCTCCATAGCCATGTTATCAACAACAAGACACCTCTCAAAGCTAGAGCTTCAACGAGAGATCCAAGAGTTCTTATGACCCGATGCACATTCCTCAGGAATTGAGCATACAAGACTACAACACCGCTTGGTTTGAGGGATGGGTTGATCTGCCTCCTTATTATGCTGATGATGCAGATATCGACGAGAAGCATCGCCACTCGACCCGAATTTAGATATCCGAGAGTGCTTTAAATGTATGTAATTGATTGTATCTTAATTTGAAGATATTTTATGTTCTTCATCTCATGATTTGAATCATTTGGAAGTAATAAGATGCATCATCTAGTTTTAAACCTTAAACCTAAATATAGAAACATCAAAAAAAAGATCCAAAAGGGAAAGAACTTCCCCCCCAAAAAAAAAGACGCCCGAACTAGCCGAACCGGTACGTCGGTACGGTGCCCACTGGTACGTCGGTACGGTCGGTACAGCGGACCTTACTGTCTTGAATTTAGAAGGTATCATTTAAACTTGATCGAAAAGGCCAATTAACAAATGGCAGAAATATTTTAGGAATGTATATTGAATTTGATTGGAAAAAAAATCAACTGAGAATTGTTGTTCCACCAAATTCAAAAATAAATACATCAGCCAAGTATGGTCAAATGACCAAGACCAATAAAGGCCAATTAACCAACAATGACAGATCAACTAAGGCCAAGAAAGACTGATCAACCAATAATTGTGGATCGACCAAGGCCAAGATGGGTCAATCAACAAAAAAATAGTTGATTGATTAAGGCCAAAAGGGCCAACCAATCAAAAATATTAAATAGATTGAGATGAAGAAAGGTCAATAAATCTAAAATAGTTAATACATCGAAAAAGAAAAAAAAAAACTATTCAGCCAAAACATTTCTTCATGCCAGCCACATGTAATAGCATGAATCATAGCAATCATCCATATACAATCGTTTTTCATGCTATTAGTAATTTAAACTATTCGGCTATTTGGAGCCTATTTACTAAGAATTAAAGGTAGGTGGTTGGTATTCATAGCACATATATTTGGTACTGAATAAAATAGTATATGCTTTTCTAATCAGCCCAGGCCATGGTCGATAGATATGAATATAGTTGATTGACCATAAGTAGTGGCCTATCACTTTGCATGACTTACCATATACTTTAGCTGGTTGATAAACATGATCAGTAGATGTTGGTTAGTATTTCTTATAGTTGATCGATCAAGTATTGGCTTATGTTTATCTAGCTTAACAAAACTATTCATTTTCATTGAGCGGTGGGGGCATTTGTTTATACTAAAACTAAAAAATATTGATCAAGCAACAAGATTCAATTAATTATTTATGCATGACACATGGAAGCCTCATGGTTGGTCACTTATCACTTATATATGAGACCATCTTTGTGTAATTTTTCTTTCCTAGAATTAACTTCCTAAAGGAAGTTCTTTGGACAAAGGAGAAGTTAGTCATGCAAGGAACTGCCAACGATCACCAGAGAGTTACCAAGACAAGAAGCAATCATCCAAGGGAAGTTAATGCTGGAAATATCTTCCTCTTTCGTGTTAAAAGATAAATTGAAGATTTCATTTGGATTCTCTCAAATTCTTACACAAGACTATGACAGATCTACTAGTGTCCATATTGAATAAGCTTTGTCAACTTCTTATCTTAGAACTAGGATTCTTCTTTTGAGTGAAGGTGCAACCTAGTCTAGAGTGCATCTTGATAGTGGTGTATTAAAGATGCTTGTAATCAGAATGAATGAAGGACAAGTGTTCTCCCTCTTTATAATCTAATTTCCCTTTTTGGTTCCCATCTTATGTTGTCTTGCTTTCCTCAATAATATACATTAGATGTATCAATATTGTATGAATTTTCTAATCTAACTTCCCTCTTTGGTGCTCATCTTATATTTCTTGCTTTTCTCAAATATATGTATTAGATGTGTCAATATTGTATAAATTCAGATTGAATAAAGGTTGTTTTGATCCCTTCTATTTATCTTGTTCGTGTTGTTGGTGCATCTTTTACTTTTCTTTTCATTCAAGAACTGAACAATATTAAGTCCTCTTACTTGAGGTGTGAAAAGAATCCGCATACGTCTAAGGGCGACAAATTAGTGAAACAAATTATTTCTCTTTTTAAGTGAAATTGTAGATAGATATATCTGGATAATGGATCCAGTTTTGATTCCTTTTTAGGGCAACAAATTAATGAGTACAATTTGATCAACTAATGCTACCTAAATGCTGAATTATGCTGAATTCACACTAAAGATTGTAATGGAAATTCCATATTTCTCGATATGCAATATAAGGATGAAGGATAAAGCATTATGAAGTTGGTGTAAACAAACTAGATTAAACCAAAAGAAATAAATAAAACCATGGAATAATTTACAAGTTCTACAGAAAAGAAAGAAATGGCAGCACATGAAGATGAAGAATTAAAGGAACACATATTCAGCATGATTTTTATACCTCAACTTGACATGTAATTATAAAGTTCAAGCTGATTTGAAGAATGTAGTATACATTGGAGTGCAAATGCAATATTAGGTACAAAAATCATTAGATTTGTTGATGATCAGAATAAGTTTGTTTGATGGAGTTTGTTAAGAAACAAGGTCTCTAAGAAAGTATGGTAGTGGTTGTTAAAGAATTGGATTTTTTTTTTTTTTAATATTTAGACTATATGGTACTATAACATTTTTGTACAAAGTCAGATGTTCGCCGAGTTGGTACTGGAACTCGTACCGGTCGGCAGGCGGGTCTGTACGGTCCTGGTTCGGTACTGTATTGAGTACCAACACATGGTATACTTGGGGAACCTGCATGCCTAATTTTTTTTAAGCTTTTCAAGTTTGATTAATTGGTAATCAATTTTTATTTAACTTTTTCAATAATTTGAAGTATAATTTGATGTTTTTTAATATTTTTATGATCTCGGTATAAGCTAAATGATACAAAATATAAAATGGATAGTGAGATGTTGCTTGCTACAAGAAGCAATATGAAATATTTTAAAATCAACTAGTGAGATGAAAAATATAATATCATATTATCAATTATATGTTTTAAAGTACAATATATATATTGATATTTTAAAATCTCATCGAGTAGCAATGCCTCTCGTAGATATTTGGATCATTAGTATAGTTAGAAAACATATTAGCCCACCCCTCTAACCAAGCAGCATTGTAGTCCTGCATATTCATCTCCTAAGGAACGCGCTCTGGGTTATAAGCATTCTTGGATCTCTTGTTGAAATTCTAGCTCTGAGAGGTGTCCTCTAGCTGATAATACTGATGTGGAGGAGCTCATTGAATATGCCGGTAGCAAAATTCGATCTGTAAGATGCTCCGAGTTGCGTAGGATAGTAGCCATCGAAAGACGATGCCTCAAAATATACCGTATTCATATCTATATCCGTATGGATCGTAGTCTGCCTATGGCTGCGGGTAATAGGGATCTAGTATATGACTCAAAATTTAATACGTCTATGGATTTTACTTCACGTCTGAGGTCATCTACAACTGCATCGTATCTTTTTGAATGACCTTGAGGAGTCCATCTTCTATATGCAATCGTATCCTCGTGGGTTATACTAGATTGTGCACTGTAGTCCCTATTCTGTATAGCATGCGTAAACTAGGACTCACTGGTAAATAGAAGACCACCCTCCGGCTGTCTCATAAATGGTGGTCGTATATCATCCACTCCCTAACTAGCAGATCTATGACCACTAGAATTGTCATTGATGCTGCCCGTGGTCTCTAAATCTAAGTAAACTGGTTCCTCCACACTCTCTATAGAGCATGCAGGTGCTTTTTTTTCTTTTTTGGTGCACTGAGCAGCTACCTATTTACCCTTCATGCTCTCTCTGCCTGGATATGCTAGAAGGATGGATGTTGCCCTTTTGACCGAGTTGATCGAGTAACGTGGTGGCTTCGCCTAAGCAACGTTCGATCATATCTCTGAGAGGATATCTCGGACAAAGAGTCATGTTATGATCGGTTTTTTTAGTGATTTCTGTGGCTGTGGCTGATTAGCTGGAAGGATACGTGGAATGTTGCAATCTGCCCATTGTCTTGCATCGATCCTAGTCTCGCTTGCTATGAAATTGGCTAGTCGGATCACTCATCAAGCTCTGATTTCTATTGTTGGCCCACAAGCCATCTGATTATAGGATCATCCTCATTGTCAACGAAAGCATTATGGATCGGATTTGTGTACTTTAGCTCAATTTTCTTTTGAGTGCACTTCAGCCTTAACCTCAGATTGTAGTGAATATATAGAAGATCGTTGAGGCGCTTCTGTGTCAGACGATTCCTCTGTTTGCCGTGGATGAGGGAAAAAGTGGACTAGTTGCGCTCACAGCTACTCGGGAGACCATCTGGGCAAAGATTTGGATAACTAGCCACTTAAATTTTTCGTGGACAAACTAAAATGAATCCACGATTCAGCTACAAAAATATTGAAGAAAATTACATATAAGATAGTATTATATTAGTAACATCTAACGCTAAGTAATAGTTATCGTTGATGTGTAATATACCTGAATTCATACTTTTCTTACTTACGACAGCTGCCAAGACTCCAAAGCTATGCCCTCTCTAAATATTTTGATTTGTGAAAAAGAATCCTGCTGTAATATATTAATAATTGAAGAAATCAGTTAACTTACGTATGTCTCTTTTAGACATTGTGCTGCAACTTCTAGAATAGGCTTCATCTTGTAAATCACATTACGCAGAGCGACTAGAAGTTCTTCATCCATATCGATTTTAGGTACGGTGTACTGAAATCTTGGGTTCAGATAGTATGCTGCAGGTAGAGTTCGTAATTGTTTTAGTAAAATTGTACAAGTACAGGAGCAGTCTAAATTTCAATGTTCTTGTTTATCTGCTAGATGCATATTTCTACCTATCTGATAGTCCCATCGTCGCTTAATGATGTCGATGTACTCCTAGACATACGTCGGATCTGCCTTTCTGATTTGAATCTTTGCTCTCTCCATCATGTGATACAAGAAGCCCATTTGGAGGTATCTCTCACTGTCCACGATCCAAAACACTTCGTATAATGGCTTGATAGCTTTCATTATCTTCTCAGTCTATTGTCAAAATGTCTATCTCGTCCCCAAGTCCTCGACAATACTTTCTTCAGTGCCGACTCTTGCAAATCTATTTTTTTGTCACTTGAGACTGACAAACATTTGACGTAGGGTTGTTTTTTCTTTGAAGAAGGCTATCAAGTGCAATGTAGGGTCTTATGTTGTGGCCTATTATCAATGATGACCAGTATAACATTTTTCTCTCCTACTTGATCAATCACCTCCTTCATCAATCCGAGGATGTACATGGCGTTGTGCATCTGATCGGAAGCATTAACCGACTTATGGAAGAAAGTCTTCGTATCGCAGTATATCAAGAAGTTGATCATGCTCTGCCAGGTAGGATCGGTCCAACCATCACACATTATCGTCAGTCCATATGTGGGCCATTTGCTTTTGTATGAGGCAATCTACTTCTCTACCTCCTTATTGTTGTCAAGAAGCTCACCGTAGATGTCCTTCGGTCTTGAAGGATCTACACCGGAACCGGCAACCTGTATGACATAAATGACAGATCTATAATATGTATTGTTTACCGTATTTGTTGGGATGTAGCTAAAGTAAAACTAGGATTCAATAGCTCGCGATATATATTTCTTCTTATCCTTCTTTTGATTGTATCAACCTTTTGCTGCTTTGAATTCTTGTTCGAAAAGACATGCATCTAAATCATTGGTGACAGCTCCTGGTGGAATCTTTCTGGAGGACTTTTTTCTGCTACTAAAAGCTCCCGCGTAGATGTAATACGGACACCCTCTGGTGATGGCCTCTCTAGTTGAGGAAGTCCTCTTGAACTTTAGATCTGCTTTGTTGCTCGTAGAATCGGAGCTTGACTCGTAGTATGAGGGCCCAAATTGAGCCATATGCCTGGCCACTTTATTCTGCTGCCATTAATCATCCGAGTTCGCCTGAATGACAGCCTTGATCTATGCCTTCTTGTCGTCTGGAGCGGACGCATCTTCAGCCTTCTTGGAGTGTTAGGAAGGTGCTTTTGCCGTTTGACGGTCCACCTCTGCCTTCTTCTTGGCAATCCTCTCCTTTGCTGATATGAAATCAGCGAAGTACTTCTTCATTAGCTGCCGAACTTTCTATAGACTTTTTCAATACATAGATATGCCGGTGTAACCATTAGCTAAGTGCTGCTTCAACTTGGTACCTCTTCTCTTTTGAACTTTGTATTGCATTAGTTGTACTTCCAGCGGTGCCGACTTGAGAGCATTTACCCATGATCTCAATCAATATCATGCTCTGGCTCTTTTTTTCTTAATGATTTCATTCGTGTAGGTTTATCAAGTACGTAGTTTATCAATTATTTAAAAATAGCAAAATTTCGTTACGATTAAGATAATATTTTTTACTTCAGAAAATACCTCTGATTTATCTAATATATACTACTAATTTTTCATATTTTTTATTCATTTATATATTTTTAATATTTTTTAAATTAAGAAATATGTTTAAATATCATAAATTCAAAATATATATTTTTTACTTCAAAAAATACTTCTAAAATATGTATTGCGTATTACTAATTTTTTATAATTTTTTATTAATTATGTATTTTTAATAATTTTTAAATTTAAAAATAATTTTTAAATATAAATATTAAAAAATTAATTTGATTTTAGATTCATGTAGAACTCTATCATGGATGCTATATATATTTTTCTCGGTCCGAGAGCATGCATCAAAAGCTATTTATTTTTTAATTTTTTTAAAATTTAGGTCTAGGCCACTATACTCATGATCCTATTAAAATTTGAATAAGTGGACACCAAATTTAGCTGGAGAGTAGCTTGCATGCTCCTAAATACGCTTCTGATTTTACATTTTTTTGAATTTTATTTTATTTTTTATTTTTTAGTCCAAAAATATTTTAAATTTTAAAAGGTATATATAATTCAAAAATTAAAAATTTTTATGTGATTGTATAGATCATCCATAGATCTACAATATACCATGAAATCACGTGAAAGTCAAAAATTTTGGTATGATCTCTTCTTGTTTTGCAAATTTCAAGATATTTTTGGCGTCCGAAAAGGGAGAAAATGAGAGGAGAGATGAAGTACACCTTATTTAGGATTGAATTCTTCTTTAATCGTGCTGAATCAGCATATTTTTTGCCGTGGGGCAGGGGGTTATTCGGATAGATTGGGAAGGCCCGAGAAACTCTTTAGGCAATTTATATTTAAAATTAAAGGAAGAAGAGGGGAGGGGGACTATTTCTGAACCGGTCTGACTCGGTGCGAAATAGGCTGGTTTGGACCGAGTCTGTGTGTATCGCGACTGATCCCAACCTGTTCCAGCCGGTTCCGATCGGTTCGGGACCGGTTTCGGCCAATTCGGAGTCGACTTCGAAAAAGTTAGGTGAATCAACCCAGCCCCCCACCGAGTCGGCTCGGTAATGGTTCGGCAAACCTTAGTATAAACAATGTTTCATTTGAAAAAAAATAAATGGAAGTTTTGGTCCAAAAATGATATGCCTACAGACTCAACATTGCTCTTACTAACATCATACATATTTAAGGAGCCAAGAGCTAGACAAAGATAGCTCCATACCAAGAAGACAGGCGATATACATTTTGTAGCTCCTTTAATTAATAATAGTAATTTTCATCCAATTTTGAATTTGAAAAGTGCAATTCTTTCACTTCTTTTTCTCTGAAAACTGGTAATCGTAATATACCAAAATCAAGTGAAAGCAACAAGCAAAGGAAAGGAAGCAAAGAACCTTTGATTCATTACTTAGATGATTACTATGTCTTTCCATCTAGAAAGAAGTTATTAAATGAGTGGTATAGTGGGACATATACTTTCTTGGGGAGAACCAAAGTAAAAATTGCAATGACTAGTAAAATCTGAAGCTTCTCAATTTAATGTTTCAAATTAATATAAAATGTTTTAGCAACAATCTGCCGGACCTCACCTGTCAGGTAACTTCTCCTTATCCAGTTTAGTTTCTCCCGTTCTTTACCGCCCACCATACAAATGCAGCAAAGTTTTTTGCGTATGAATACTTCTTTTAGTAATGAAAGGAATTGCAACTCATGAATGATGAATTCTTCAATATAATTTTTGTTAGGAAAAAGAGTTAATTATGAGATTTTGACACCAAGTGTTTCAATTTACTTAGACATGTTTTAGCTATTTTTATGATATTATGATATGACTGCATTGACAAAGAGGCTAGTGTTTAAAAGGAAATAAATGGTATAGTTGGATTAATGTAACATTCCATCACTTTCGAGCTCACTAAGCATATACAATCTCTATGCACAGCGTTGCCCCTTTTGCTCTCAATTAAAATTTCCTCCACCTTCGCTTTTTCCGCAACTTGGATGACCTTCCTTTCTACCTTTGTAGAGTTCCAAACCTCAAATCTTCTAGGAATTCTTTGCACCTTTTTGTATCCTTGTGTAACTACTTATTTGATATTTTTCATTACTTACTCCTTTAGTGCGACTATTGATCTTTTCCAGATATACTCATCCCCAACTATGTACTTGTTTTACTTTTTCCATATTAGCATTCCCCTCCACTAACCTTATCTTATTTGCTTTCAAGTTTCCATT